>NW_022280089.1:1224228-1225905 GCF_004355925.1 Anarrhichthys ocellatus | reverse complement strand
TGTGTGTGTGTGTGTGTGTGTGTGTGTGTGTGTGTGTGTGTGTGTGTGTTTGCCTCTGTTCCAACAATTTGGTCAAAGTAAGTCCTTAATTCATGGAGTTAGATCTGAAAGTGTGCTGGCTCTACACATCTTTCGCCCCCCCGTGTAATAATGATGAATAGTTTCCAGTGATTATCCGATAGTATTTTTGCTTGAGACCCTCATCCTTAGCCTGCTAGCATTTTGCAACTTTCGCCAACATGTAGGCCCAAATCAGCAGAAATGTTGACATGCTTCGATGTGACAGGCAGTATGAAGCCCATCACACTGCTGAATGAATTCAACCTTTCTCTCCTCACATTTTTTGGTCAGTTGACACCAAACGTGCTGCATCTTCAGACAGCCGTCCACAGCGACGCAGCCAACGATACTTCTCTGTAACTGAAGAACTACAAACTGACAAATACCAAAATGTTCTGACCCAATCCCTACATGTTGTTGTTAAGCCTTTTAAAAACATTTTCACTATGCACGTGTAGCTTAACAGGGCGTCTAGCAGCAATCTAATAGCACCATAAATGACATAATATAACCACAATAACACAATATTATGTTTTCTCCATTTTCTTAGGGTGATAACATCCGAGAATACGACAACAGACATTCAAAGCTTCATTAGAAAAAAGTGTAAGAAGACATTTGGTAGAGCACTATGGCGGAAAACAAATGTAACCCACAGTCCATCCAAACGTTTTACAGTGAACAGTACTGCACATTCCAGATAGATAAATCTACAATAGTCATGAAAATAAATGCCAAAATCTTAGATGCAGTGTGACTTCCATCTCCTTATGTTAACTATTACAGTCAATGAAAATAACATCTTTAAACATCTGTTTCTCACTTATGGAGCATTCAGTCTTTGTAAAAAAGAAATTACAGACATCTTTGTTGTCTTGATGAAGTACAGAACATCTCAGAGTTGTTTGTCTTGTTGACACCAGTTTGACACCTAGTGATGGTGAGGGTTTGTGAAGTCCTAGTGTGAAGCCATCTGTGGCTTTTAGCAGATAGTCCAACAGGACCCGCCATGCCCATGGTGTTGAAGGTTGTGAGTTCGATCTCGGGCTGATGCAGAGTAAACATGCTAATGCCTGCTCAGGCGTGCTGTGTGAGTTAGAGACATGCGACTTCTAGTTTAATGATAATTCTGCTTCTTCCTCCTCAAGAAGCTCGGCCCCGACTCACTGCTGCGCGGCAGCTATAATCTATATTTCATTTCATTCCGTTGAAATCTTCCCTTCATACACTTTTAGGCTCCAGTTTTCTCACTGACTCACATCGACAGAATTAGAGCGGCAACAATATTCAATTCATTTGATAATTGATTAATTGTAAAAATGTCCCGTTGTGCTCCAACACGTGATTGGCATGAGTCACAGTTTTCTGACTATTTTTGGACTAAAGGATTCAACTTTAAGCAGATTAATCAGTCATAAATATATTTGTTAGTTTGCAGCCTTCTGGATTACAATGCGTATGTGATTCTGAGTCCTGTGAGTAGTACTGAAGTCCCGTGAGTAGTACTGATGTCCTGTGAGCGGTACTGATGTCCTGTGAGCGGTACTGAAGTCCTGTGAGCAGTACTGAAGTCCTGTGAGCGGTACTGATGTCCTGTGAGCGGTACTGATGTCCTGT
>NW_022280089.1:1207009-1224218 GCF_004355925.1 Anarrhichthys ocellatus | reverse complement strand
GTACTGATGTCCTGTGAGAGGTACTGATGTCCTGTGAGCGGTACTGAAGTCCTGTGAGAGGTACTGATGTCCTGTGAGTAGTACTGATGTCCTGTGAGCAGTCCAGCGCCGATGAAACCCGATCGGAGCAGGTAGGTCAGGCACCCATGACGACAGAAACGCTCCAGTGAGTCCTCCATTCAGGCTGTGATCAGTGTTGACATACTACACACGCATGCGCACAACTCACACCTGAGTGGGTTGCGCAGGAAACACACAGTTTGTGTGATACACACACACACCACTGGAGAAGTTGTTTTTGTGGCGGCAGAGGAAAAGACGCCCAACTGACCGTGCATCTCTGTGAATGAGGGTAGATGGGGTGTAGAGGAGAGCAAAACATCTGCGTTATGACTTATTAAAAGGTGTGTGTAGAAGGGGGAGGGGGGTATTATAGAGGACAGGATGAAGTTGCTTACATAAGAGCTCATCTCCAGCCTACAGTAGCACCTCAGCTATAGCCGAGTCCCTGTCGGCCCCTGGAGTGGCGGCCGCCTCGTGTCCCTTTCAATTACAGTCCCTCCTCTAGGACCCGCTGCGTTCCTTTTCCAGCCCCAGCACTCGGCAGGCCTCGCTAACAGGCTGCAGACATCCTCTCATATCCACATGCGCCACGCCACACACACTCCACCACGGGGGATCTGTGGGTAGTTGTTTTCTTAAGACCATGCCAGCCCAACTTATTCAATGCTGGAAGAATGCTTGTGTTTGTTTGCTGCTCTTCTAATCCATTTGTCATCTTCTTCGGTAGGATGGGAACTGACAAAAAACAATTGTGAAAGCTACAAACCAATCAGATCAGCTCTTTGTTAGGTTCCCTCTGGGCTCTAAACACTCACAGTATGTTAGGAAACAGAGTATGTCAGCTGATGATGTGATTGAGGCGCTTTTCTGGCTACAAGGTTTCATTTGATTATTTCTCTCTACGTTGAGCCATAGAAATGATTCCATTCTCATGTATCCAGTAAAGATTTTTCTAATTATGATTTTTTTGTTCATCTTAAATCTCATGCAATGAACCTAAGCCCACCTGACCTGTTAGCAACAAATCTTACAAAGCTAAGACCCTGACAAGCTAACAGTAACACAAACTGGATGTAACAAATTAAGCAATATCAAACATTTTAAAAGATCTATTTTTTCTCCCATGTCATGTATATGTAGATAATTATTGGTCAGTGTAGCTTCAGCTGAACTTTTTGCCTTCAAGGCCAATAAGGACACGAGGAAGTGATCACATCGGTAGTCAAGTGTGTGTGGCCCCACGCACAACAGGTGGAAAAACAAATGACTTATTGGCGTCGCACTCTTCTTCACGGCGGAGCAGTAAATTGTCTGTCCCAGCAGCAATGGTGTTCATTTAAAAAAGCCTTTTAAAAAAACATTTTCACTGCACACCTGTAGCTTAACAGGGTGGTCTAACAGCAATCTAACAGTACCATGAATTACATTATGTAACCACAATAACACAATATTATATTTTCTCCATTTTCTTAGGGTGATAACATCATAGAATATGACAACAGACATTCAAAGCTTCATTAGAAAACCTCAGTCTAAGCTTCAAGTGTAAGAAACTTGACATTGGGTTCAGCACTATGACAAAGCCTGTCTTGCTCTTAGGCTGACAGTGAATGCGGTTGGAGATGAGGAGAGACCAGAGAGACTTAACGTCTGAAAACTCCAGTGTATACTACTAACGTAGTTACGCACATAACTTAAAACAACGTGTGGACTTTTGGTTCCACACGTGACACGAATAGCAGTCTCCTCGATGAAAGTCCTGTGTTTGTTTAAACTATGTCACCTGATTTCCCTTTTTTGCTCCCATCATAATTACTATGGGCACCAGAAGTCGCCTGCCTGAAAACAAACTTAAATATGGTTCTTCATAAGCTGCTTGCAAAGACGACCTATGCAGCATATTTTATCAATGAAGACGCCTTGAAATCCACGTCCCCTTTCACAGGACATGATTGGAGAAGGATTTTGATGGAACACTCACTATGACGTACAGTTGACAATAAAACATGGTGCTAGGGTCAGAACTACTTTTATATTTCACTGTATATAATTAGCATAATCGGCCAACATAAAGCGCATACTTTGTGGCTGACATGGCCTCCTGTCTTTCCTCTCTGCTGATTTGTTTGTTTAACAGTTGAACAACATGACGGGGTAATTCCTGCCACCCTTGGGACCCGCTGGGCAGATCAAGTGAAAACAACTCACTTCTGAGGCATCGGGCAGGATATCGCTATCGCCACTGCGTAATTACCAGCCCTTCTCCCAACGGTCGCTGGACGATCGTTGTCACAGAGGGGAGACGCTCAAACTGCCAAGCCCCCAATGGTGGATGGCTTTTTAGGAGGGACATGGACGTCCTAGGGAGTCCAGAGTGCTTAGTTCAGTGGAAGGAGAGTGTCCTGCATTATGCATGATGGTTGTTATTTTCATCACATGGTGCTGTCAGGCATCATTGTCGTCCCTGCCCCGTCAGCACAAATGTGTTCACAGATTGCTGTTTTGGTGTCTACTTTAACCACCTCTCTTACTCCCTCCACTACTGTTCTTCCCTCTCTACTTTACTCCACTGCGTTATGGAGATGGGGTTAGGAGACCCAGTGGCTTCCATTAACTGGTCCCTGTTTCCCGGTCTGAGGAGGGACTCTTGTTGTGACAAAGCTGGCCCTGGCTCTCAGGCCACTCAGGAGAGCGAGAGGGGGGGGGGAAATGGCCCTGCTTGGGAGCCAATGCATTATTTCACACAGCAAGTGACAGCCCAGCACACAGGCACAAATGCCAACAGACGCCGGGGTGTCAGCGAGAGGTGTGGATGTGCACACGGCCTCGTGTGTGTGTGTGTGTGTGTGTGTGTGTGTGTGTGTGTGTGTGTGTGTGTGTTCCGGCTTTGTGCCACTGCTACTGTGAAGGCTTGCAGCATACAGTATCCTCCACAGCCAAATAACCTAGATTAGGGCTGGACGGGATTTAGTGAAGTTGTTAGAATAAATCTTTTGAGCCCATGTTTGGTGAAAGATGAGTGTGTGACTAAAAGAGCTGTTGCCAGGTCTCAAAGCACTCTGTTACAGTTTATATGCAAAGTAAAGTCCAAACTACTCAGATCCACCCACCTGTGATGCACTTGGTCTGTTTATCTGTTGTGTGATGAGGTGATTGTTTTCTGTAAGGAGCATTTAATGATGTTCAATGCGCTCTGTAAATGACCTTGGTACAGAATTGGTCTATAAAGGCCCATATCCTGGAGGAGTAACTCATTCATTTGAAATGAGAATGTGTTGCATCATTATCTCGAGGCAGCTTTCAATTAACACCATACTTGATGACTAAAACAGTTATTTTGACTTCATCAGTGCACACTCGTCGCTCTCATCACCTCCACCGAGGACGTGATGTTTCGGTTCGATTTGTTTGTTTGTCGGCAGGATTACAGAAAACATACCGGCCTGATTTCCATGAAAGCTGGTGGAAGGATGTAGCATGAACCATTACGCTACAGGAGCGGACACGAATAACATGGGACATACACAAATGACTTTTCACTGTCGTTGACATGGAGAGAGGGACTGGGATTGGCCTTGGTGGAGGTCTGTGCTAGTTGGACATGTTATTTGGTGTAGATGGATTCCTTCATCTACTAAGCTTGACAAAAAGCTTAATTTATTAATGAATGAACTACTATTTAATTGCTTACTTATTTATTCATGTTGGTCATTCAGTCACTGCATTTTACCTTGAAATATCTCAGTGCTGTAATTGGTGCTGTGCGATGGACTCTAATCCTAAACACAAAATCAGATGAGAAAAAGCTCCACAATTCAGTAACATATAGTCAGTTTTTCTGTTTTCTTCAGCAATTATTTTCCAAAATGTACAAAGTGTAAAAAGAAATATCAAATTTGACTTTGCCAGGACTTTAACCCAATGAGCCTAAGGCCTAATAGTACAGTAGTGGATGGAAATACACATTCCCATTATCTGAAATTCTGTAAAAAAACAAACTGCTTCATTTGGATGTAAACTTGGCTAGTGTTTACTAAAACTGGTTCCTGACCACGAGGCATTGTTATTTGACATAAGGACGTGCTCGGTTCTCATGTACAGTTCTCACATGAACCCTATTGTGTCCAGTTGTGTCTCCCTTGGTTTAATATTCTCTAGACTTCAAGCACCATAATGCTGCAATTTCCCTATGTGGCCCCCATTCCGTTTATTCTAAAACCAGCTGATAAACACGCAGCGTAATAGGAAGAGAGGCAGAGGGAAGGGAAAAAATAAATTGGGAGATAGAGGAAATAAAAGAAATCACGAGACAGGAGAAAGATGGGAGTTGTCTATCTCTCCACCATTGCCTATTAGGCAGGAAAGGCTTTGCGCTTGTGTGTGCGTGCACGCATGGCTATACGTGTGTGTTTGCACGTTACATCCGAGCCCACTTCCTCTTTCCCCTCCTGACATTCCACTTCCCGTCACAGAGGCCTGGCGCTCCCAGATAAGGCCCTCCAGAACATTCCTCCTTTCTGTCGTCGCTCTCCATCAAGCATCAATTCCAGCCCTGCGGCGATCAATCGAGCCGATAACGGTTCGCAACCAAAATAAATAAATACATTCTGTCTTCTCCACATCTCAGCACAAAAAGCTGCTGGTGGATAACAGCCTCTATTGTAGTGGCAGGACGGAGGAAACAACAAGCTGTCCATGGGGACTGGCTGCTTGTGGTAGAGACCTCCGCTGCTCAGCAAGCACAGATCAATATTTCCTAACCTTTTGTGGGTGATGGGAATATTAAGGTGCAAGAAGGCTTCAGCGCTAGACTGGACTTAGTCTTTAACGGAGGTTTTAGCCGGTGTGATGGCGGCACCACGCCCATCCTTCCTGCAACCGGATCCCCACTGTGGCAGCAGGAGAAAAGGGCCGAGGGGGTCTGACACCGTGGGGAGAGTGTGTGAGACTTGTCTCCTGTCTCTGCTCATGTGCACAGGTTGGTTGGTAACTGGAGTCGGACCCCATTGTCCATTGTGCTGAGGGATTCTGGGTAGTGGAGCGGATACAATGGCTCGATTTAGAGAAGGGAGGCTCTTACCTGGAAAGAAGAAAAGTATTGAGGTCTTTGCTCGTGCTTCAGTACTAACTCAAACACAGGCTGAGTGAAGATAGTGTGTCTGTGTGATAGCCTGATCCTTTAAGGAAAAGAAGATGATCATTATCCAGCAGACTACTGAAATAGTTGGGGGGGGGGGTTCACTTTGCTTATTACCTTGGCGTGGGACAACATTTCGAGCCATGAAAATACTCGCCTGACATTTAACTTAAATTGACATTTTAATTTCCTTCATCATTCATTTCACAATGGAGCGGAGGAGCTTGTGACACATATAATGAATGTTGTCCAACCAGATCTGAGCGGTAATTACATTATTTTGAGCGCAGAATAAGCATAGTTTTTCAAATATATATATGAATAAGTACATTAAATGAAATAAAGTGCACATCCTGATAGCTTATGTATGGACATTTTCACTAAAATGGCCCGTAGAAACTGCAGTTACTGGCAGTAATAAACCTAATCAAGAATACACAAAGCTTTTACAGGTAAGGAGGAATTAACAGTCAGTGACAAAAAGCAAAAATGCAAAATGAAGCGCTAACGACTGATCCGCCAGTAGTATAAAATGAAGTCTATATTCCTGGATGTTGACCTATTGCCTGATGTTAAGGTAGAGACAGTTGTACAGTCCTGTTCCATTCAAAGAGGAACCTTCTCATGCGGAGATCTTTTGCCTCTCGCAGCTCTCTAATTCTTGCCTCACCATCGTCTGTGTTCAGGACACAGCAGCTCGGTAGTCTGCTCGTGCTGGCAGAACACATCACATCACACCAACACTCACATGAGCTCATGGGTTACCTGTTGGTCCCGGAGTTCACTTTGTGATTTTATCAGCACAGGTTTGTATCTCTGTCCTTTTTTAGAAATAACATTATCTCAAAAGGCTTACCTCAACAGACATCTACTCAATGTGTTTCTGTCTCACTGACCTCTTTTAACTAACCTTGTTTCTGTTCTTTGATTTTGAAGCATGTTGTAACTTGACCTTAAAAGTGCTACACAAACACCCTTAATATGGTGTTAATGTTGCTGACTTTAAGGACCATACGAGGACATTAGCCTACACTCTGCCAAGATAAGCAAAATGTAAAGCTAGGATCAACCTTCATTTCCACTCCTGTCAACAGGATCTCTGATATTATAATTATAATAACAATCATATTTGTCCAGATGCTTTTAGCCATGCTAGCTGTGTGGGTCTTTACATCACAATGTTGCTCAGTCTATTCACCAATTTGATCCAGAACTCAACTGTCGGTTGATTTAACATGAAATGTGGTTCAGACGTTCATGTTCACCTGCTGCATCTGAATAACTTTGGTGATCCTCTGACTTTCCATGTAGTGACATCATCTGGTCAACATTGGGATTTGTCCAACAAATCGTTTTTTGTTTATGACCAATAACCTGCAAAAGCATTCACATCAGCCTGAGCTGTGTTAACACACTACTGACTTTAGCACCTAGCTCAGAGCTATGGTGACTAGGCCCAACGAAAACATTGGTGACTGTACAACACTCCTTTCATTTCAACCCATGCGATGTCATTAAAAGCTCCTGACGGCAGGCCAACAGCTTGCTCGGTGATTGATAGCGCTCGACAACGCTGCAGCTGGGCTGTTGGTCTTCAGTCGGCAGTAGCAACTAATATTTCTCACTGTGAGTTTGAGTTCCATCAGTGACACGTTTACTGTCAGTCGTATTTATAGCTGCCAGAGAGGTTTCATTAGTTAGGCCACACGTGTTAGCAGGTGGGTATCTCTGCATGCGTGTGTGTGTCTGACTCCCAGTCCGTCTGCTGCTGCCGTCCCTCCACCCAGGCGCCAGATGTGCCTGTGTCTTCGGGGAGCCTTACCTTTAGCGCTGCCTTTGAACGCTGATAGGATTAGGAGTGTTGAGGCTTAGCACAAAGTCCTCGCCGCTTTGCCATCTAACCCAATCAACTGTGAGTGCAGCAGAGATGAGAGGAAGAGCTACCATGCCAACACCTCTGTCCACACGCTTTTATGTTGGACACGCACACACACAAAATACGACATGCATTCAGTTTTTTTCTCTGTGAAATCTCTCATTTTTCACTTCATCTAGACATATTAATGACTAAAGCAGAACATATCCTGTGCTAAACTGAAATATATATCAACATGTGTTTGATTCACACTGCCAAATCCAATATACTGTTATTTGTCTGAGGAGTGACATACAGCTAATGTGGCATAATAATGAGCCAATACTGTTGGATGATTTGAATTTGAATAATGTAATTATTTTGGATATGAAATGAAAAGAAGATGAGGCTTGAAATTCAACTCCAGCCTGAAACCTCTAGTTGTCTTACATGTCTTGTGTATGTTGTCAGTCTTCACAGCAGGCCAAGCATTCCTATCCCGTCTGTCTGCATTTGGTTCTATGTCAATGGGGACTCTGGTGTGGCAACACGAACGGTGTTCCATTAACATATTTTTATGCCCATTTTGACGTTTCACATTAGAAAAAATGAAACCGCAAAATTTGATTGAACTTTCTCGATTGTTCAAAGAAGTTTTTACGGTCGCTTGACAATTTTATTTGGCTTTGGTGAAAAAGATTTGGTGTTTTAAATAGATTGTGGAAACACTTTAGCCAAACATTTAACTCACAAGCCTGATCTATTATTTATTGTATTGTTCTCCGGACAGCATGAAGCATGGCCAATACCAGCTGATATGAAAGAACAATTCAAACTTGCCCGATTGAAACGAATATCTGAAGACCTCTCTTGATTTTTCTCCTGGAGATGGTCAGACGGCCAAGTTGGCTTGTTTTGTTTCCTGTTTGCGACCTCTACTTCCTCTCCTCGGTTTACTGGCGGATTACAGCCATGCGTAAAGCGTAGCCTGTACGAGTCCTAACCAAACTACGCTTTGTCAGGCAGAGTTCATTCTCTCCAAAACAGTTGATTTTGATTGGTTGAATGGAAACACGATTGCTCTGTGTGTTCAGTGTATGACCACAGACCTGCCCAAAGTGAAGCCAACTACATATTTCAGTGTTAAACTACTTACGTTTTCAACTTTTAGCAGCATTGTTCCTCTCTCAGACCGGTGTAGTCCACAGGGATTAGTTTGGCATTCAGGGTCAAAGTACTGCATTCATGAGAGCTACGTGTACATTTCAGAGTGCTGTGTGCATTGATGCTGATTGTCATGTCTTTTGGATGACTTTATAATGCTATGAAAACTCAGTGGGAGTATATTATGTCTCTACATGTTTGAATGCATAATGTATATAACTAATACACTGTATATGTCATCATAGTGAGTTTATGTACAGTTGATCAGTGTAAAATAATGAGCATTTTGACATTTAAATGGAACTTGTACTGTATAAGTGCTGAGCTCTAAATACAATGGGACTGAATAGACCTCCATAGATTTGTATTATACAACTCAAAATAAATCACAAACTCTACACGTCATCATGAGGAGCTTATGTAAAAATAGATCAGCATGTCAAAATATGAATGGAACTTATAGCCAAGATACAAATACAATAGATGACTGTGGGATCTCAATTTAAGTCAAAAGTATAACCGTTATCAATAAGCTGTAGCGCACATTTACAAAGAATTACACAGGATTTAACACATCAATCTTCTTGGTAGCATTAAATGTGTAGAAGGAGATTCAAATGAAAAAGTACCTCATAAGTGTGCAAATTTATACAAATTTATGGAAGAGTTGGACACCCACACGTAACATTAGGCATGCATTAGACACACATATTGACAATGGTATATGTGTGCTACACACATCGTTTTCTATCAAAAACCAAAATCAAAAAGTCATTCAGACTCTGGGTCCGAGACTCTGTGACTTCTGCATTTATAACACTGAAAAATGACTTGTCAGCTCAATTTGTCTCAATTTAGTCAATAAGCAGTTTTGGGAGGTTTTACAGCAAATCTTTTTAAATGCGTGGATGCCATAATATTGGCCTATGAACCAAAAATGACTCACACTTTGAGTTCAGAGAGTATACATAAGATACTAGTCAAATGAGCGATGATACGGGGTCTTGGTTTCGACTCTACTGGGATCAGGTTTACTATTGTGCATATTGTCATTAGTGTGGTAATGTCTGCCTTTGTGTCAGTGACGGGGGGATGTAGTAGGATAATTATATTCTCTCCAGCAACAGCAATAATTATGTCTATAATTACAGCATAAAGATAGGTTCCCTCCCCAGGAGTTCATTCTATTACTGTTTTCACAAATGCCTGTTGTGTCCAAGCTGACCCCAACCCCCCCTGCAGGCCACACCAACTATATCCACATAATTATATGGCACAATTGTTATTATTATAATACACATTTCATAGATTATGCCTGAAACACTCATTGTGAGCCACAATGAGTGTGAGCCACACCTCGCCCCTGATCTCTAGAGGACAAACAACTTCAAACTGTACAGTCAACACAGTTAAGCTTTGTTTATTGCCAAAATTGTTTGTGACTACAAAATCCACTGGACTCAGTGATAACATCAGTCAACTGTCAAGCAAGACAGCAGCAGAAGCGATATGGTTTTTATGAGTCTGTTTACTGTTTCTAAACAAGACTGTCAAGTTAATCATGGCATCGTGAAATATTTCAGAGTTTTATGATTTAGTGGCATCTAGCTGTGGGGTTGTAGATTGCAGCCAACTGAATACCTGCCCCGTGAAAGGCCCTCTCCAGAGCCAGTGTTTGGTTGGTCCATTCTGGGGTACTGTAGAAACATGGCAGAGCAACATGGCGGACTCCGTGAAGAGGACCCGCTCCCTCTGCAGATACAAAGGGTTCATAATAGTCTACTGAAAACAGGATTCTTAGTTTCAGACCAAACAAACACAGGACTTTCACTCAGAGGACCGTCGTTTACTGACCACGTTCTGTCATGTGACGCTACGCTGCTGAGCCACGTGACCTTATGTCTGTAGCCTACGTTGCATTACAAGCATACATCCAATCCAAACCATAATGTGTTTTTAACCCAAAATACGTGGTTTTGTTGCCTGAATCCTGCTCCGACCGCTTCACAACGTTAACCACACGCAATCCCTCTGCGTCAAGATACTGCGCAAAAGACCGCTCCCGTCATCATTATAGTGCTGCCATGTAGCGTCACTAGCGTATACGACCGAGTGTCAGGTCAGGTTTTCTTTTTCAGCACTTGATGCATCGGCTTATAGATTAAAGGCTTCTCCCTTAGCTCTAAACTGTCACTTCCACAGCCACAGTTACATTAACATGCAGATAAATAACACTTTTATCCCAGTCTTAAGGCTTTTATGATGCCAGGCAAGGAGGTAATACAGAAAACACAGACAGTTCCTCACTAGAAAATGTTCAAGTTATGTCTGATCTTCATGGACATAACAATTCCTTCTTTTTACTTTCATGCCATTCATTAGAATCCAACAAGAGTTCAACCATCTTAAAGCTGCAAGTTGCAATACAAAAGCATGTTTGTTTTGTCTGACATTTCTATCTTTGGTCTATGTTGTCACTCTCGGCCCTCCGCCAGCAGAGAGCTGACATGGAGCAAATTGGTATTTTTCCATAAACACTTCCTCATAGCTTTATCAGAGACGAATGTCCCTCTGAATAATCCGTCCACAAGTAGCTGTTTGATAGCTTGTTATGAGTACTCAAGGGGACCGTTTCTCCTGAGCCTAATACTGAGCAAATATCCCAGCCACACGTTTAACAGCTCTATCTTTAGGTGTGATTTTTGTCTTTTCAACTGAGTTACTGGCGATCCACTCCGGGCGAAGAAAAGTTGATATTGCACTGAGGCTGGAGGACATATCAGAGACCAAACAGCAAAAATAACTGTGTTCTCTGGGGACACTGAACTTTGCTTGTCACTTCCCGTCCTTCCAGAGCTCTGTTGTTTGCTTTTGATGCCCCCCCCCCCCCCCCCCCCCCCCCCCCCCCCCCCCCCCCCCCACGCCCACATGCTCTCTCTGGGATCGTGAGCTGGCTAATTATGATCTGCAATGTCTTCTGTAAGAAGGAAAGACAGGATGTTCTCAGAGGATGCTGAGGGCGCCCTCGTACGGTATGGTGACGTGTTAGATGTACAGTTTAGCAACTGATTGAATTTTTGTCACTCAGCTCATCACTGTGTATGTTTGTCACAAGGCTGAAGGAATTCATATTAGTGGGTAAGCTGTCCTCAGTTTATCCTTCCTGTTTTCAAAATAATTGCAACAAACGATATCATCATAATTTTAAGACCATTTTCTGCCACTTATATAATTATGATATAATAGCATAATAAAGAAGGTACACTCTTTCTAGTAGCAGGGACATTTTAAGAATATTCATTAGAATTGGAAGGTGAAATTCTTTTTAAATATTCAAAATAAATAAACAAAATAAAACCACACAAGCAAAACAATGAATCTGTGAACAAAACTGTGCCATGTCCGCACAATGACCATGTATTCTAAAGGCTGTTTATTCTGCCATCATGTTGATTAAAGTGTTGGTGACACTTTTTCTGTAAACTAACAAGCATGTACACAACAGGCAATATCGAGGCCAGCAAAAATGATCGAGATCATGTCCGTACATCGACGATGTCGTCAAAAAGATCGGAGTCATCTCGTACGTGGTATGATAAGTCAATAATGTAAAAATGATTGAGGTCATCCATCCATCCATCCATCCATTTTCCACCACTTATCCGGGGTCGGGTCGCGGTGGCAGCAGGTCAAGCAGGCCGACCCAGACCTCCCTCTGACCGGCAACATGTTCCAGCTCATTCTGGGGGATCCCGAGGCGTTCCCAGGCCAGCTGGGAGATGTAATCTCTCCAGCGTGTTCTGGGTCTTCTCCGGGGTCTCTTCCCAGTTGGACGTGACCCCGAGATACTTGAACTCCTTCGCTTGAGGTAGGCACTCCGTCCCCACCTGGAGGGAGCAATCCACTGGTTTCTGGCAGAGAACCATGGCCTCAGATTTGGAGGTGCTAACTCTCATCCCCGCTGCTTCACACTCGGCTGCAAACCGCTGAATGCTGGAGGTCACGATCCGAGGAGGCTAACAGGACCACATCATCTGCAAATAGCAGAGGCGATCCCGAGACCCCCGAGACTGACGTTCTCCGCCCCCAGGCTGCGCCTAGATATCCTGTCCATGAAAGTCATGAACAGGACCGGACACAAAGGGCAGCCCTGGCGGAGGCCAACACCCACCGGGAACGTGTCTGACTTATTGCCGAGAATGCGGACACAGCTCCTACTGCAGTCGTACAGAGACCGGATCGCCCGTTGTAACGAGTCCGGCACCCCATACTCCCGCAGCACCCCCCACAAGACCCCCGAGGGACCCGGTCGAAAGCCTTCTCCAAGTCCACAAAGCACATGTAGACTGGTTGGGCAAACTCCCAGAACCCCTCCAGTAGTCTTGCGAGGGTAAAGAGCTGGTCCACTGTTCCACGGCCGGGACGGAATTCGCACTGCTCCTCTTGAATCTGAGGTTCGACAAGCGGTCGGAGCCTCCTTTCCAGCACCCTGGCATAAGCCTTCCCCGGGAGGCTGAGTAGTGTGATACCCCGGTAATTCGAGCACACTCTCCGGTCCCGCTTTTTGAAGATGGGAACCACCACCCCGGTCTGCCATTCCATGGGCACTGATCTCGACCTCCATGCGACATTGAAGAGGCGTGTCAGCCAGGACAGCCCAACTATGTCCAGTGCCTTCAGCATCTCAGGGCGGATCTCATCCACCCCCGGCGCCTTGCCACCAAGGAGCTTTTTAACTACCTCAGCGACCTCTGCCAGGGATATGGGTGAGCCTCCCCCTAGGTCCTCAGGCACTGCCTCCTCTGCAGAGGACATGTTGGTCGGGTTTAGGAGTTCCTCAAAGTGCTCTTTCCACCGCCCGACAATGTCCCCCGTCCGGGTTAGCAGTTCCCCCCCCCTGCTGAGAACAGCCTGGGGTAAGCCCTGCTTTCCCTTCCTGAGCCGTCGGATGGTTTGCCAGAACCTCCTTGAGGCCAACCGAAAGTCCTTCTCCATGGCCTCCCCGAACTCCTCCCATGCCCGAGTTTTAGCATTCGCGACCACCGCAGCTGCAGCCCTTCTGGCCTGCCGGTACCTGTCAGCTGCTTCAGGAGACCCCTGGGCCAACCAGGCCTTGAAGGTCTCCTTCTTCAGCTTGACGCTTCCCTCACCTCCGGTGTCCACCACCGGGTTCTCGGGTTGCTGCCACGACAGGCACCGATGACCTTCCGGCCACAGCTCCTAGCGGCCGCGTCCACAATTAGAGGCTTTGAACATGGTCCACTCGGATTCCGTGTCCCCAACCTCCCTCGGATGTGTGAGAAGTTCTTCCGGAGGTGGGAGTTAAAGACCTCCCGGACAGGGTCCTCCACCAGACGTTCCCAGTTCACCCCCACTACACGTTTGGGTTTGCCGGGTCTTTCCAACCAGTTCCCCTGCCATCTGATCCAACTCACCACCAGGTGGTGATCAGTTGACAGCTCTGCTCCTCTCTTCACCCGAGTGTCCAAGACATATGGCTGCAAATCAAATGATACGATTACAAAGTCGATCATTGATCTCCGGCCTAAGGTGTTCTGGTACCAGGTACACTTATGAGCCACCTTATGTTCGAACATAGTGTTCGTTATGGCCAAACCGTGGCAAGCACAGAAGTCCAATAACGAAACACCATTCGGGTTCAGCTCGGGCAAGCCGTTCCTCCCAATCACCCCCCGCCAGGTTTCTCCGTCATCGCCCACGTGAGCGTTGAAGTCCCCCAGGAGAACTATGGACTCCAAGAATGCCGGATACTCCGAACTGCTATTTGGTGCATAAGCACAAACCACAGTCAGAGCCTTGCTCCCCGCAACCCGTAGGCACATGGAGGCGACCCTCTCGCTCTCCGGGTAGAACTCCAACACAGCGGCGCTCAGCCGGGGGCTCGTGAGTATCCCCACTCCCGCCCGGCGCCTCTCACCCTGGGCAACTCCGGAAAAGGACAAAGTCCAACCCCTCTCCAGGAGCTTGGTTCCAGAGCCAACGCTGTGTGTGGAGGTGAGTCCAACTATTTCTAGCTGGTATCGCTCCACCTCCTGCACCAGCTCTTTCCCCGCTAGCGAGGTGACGTTCCACGTATACGTTCCACGTATACGATGTATACGTTCCGTATATATCGTACAATAAGAAGATGACATTAAAATGATTGAGGGTGTGTCCATATATTGTACGATCGGCCAGTATAGTTATTATTGTGTGAGGCCTAGTCACAGCTAAGATCTGCTGCTGACCATTAAAGCAAGAGCTTTTCTTTTAGAAGTTCAGACAGTGTAGAGAACCTACATCCAAAGAGAACTTCAAGTCCTGGATAAAAGCAGCTGGAAAAAGCCAGAAAAAGATCTGCCAACAAATGTAATGTAACAGAGCAACGTTTCCATCTAACGGAGATCTTCATCCTGCTTTGTCAGAATGTTGTTGTAGAAAGTGTCACCACAGAGGACTAAATGATTGTGTAAGTGTTGCAACAGTTTAGTTCAATGTGTGTTTAGTCATCTTTTAAATGAACCCCTCGTATTCTCATAGGGAATTGTTCTGGATATTATTATTCAAATGAACAATAAGTTAACTGAGCACACTATAGGAAACTATAGGCTTTCATGCCAAGATTTACATGAGAAGACTGATACCCCTCTCATATATGTCCATTCAACATGAAGCTGAAGCCAGCAGCTGCTTAGCGTAGCTTAGCATAAAGACTGAAAGCTGTTTCCAGTCTCTATGCTAAACTAACTATCTCCTGGTTCCAGCTATGTATTTATCTTACAAACATGAGAGGGCCATCGATCTTCTCGTCAAATTTTCCAAAATCACTGAGCTGCACCCCAAGCTAACAAACTGCTGGAAGACTGTGACAGAAACACACTGTATTTACACTCAGACCTTCACCAGTAATCCTCCTTAAGATGCTTGATCCTTCTGCAAAGATTACAGTTTATGTGTGTATGTGTGCTATGTGGCTGTGCCAGCATGTTTACTGAGAGTGTCACTGGAGCGTTGTGACACGGTGTGGGAAAAACGCTTTCTGAGAATCTAACGTAATCCAGACCTCGGCGCCTCACGCTCTGTGTCGGCGTCATTTTACGACGCTTCTCTTCTTTCACTATCATTGTCTCCAATCAAGGACAAAGTTTCCACCACTTTCTTTCATCACTGGCATGTCGGGTCGAATGAGCATGTTAAGTTGTCCGACAACTTCAATTAGCATTCGCACGCGGCAGACGACCCCTCCGTCCAGATCCCATACGTTATCGGTCTCTGTGTCAGAACAAGATGAATGCCTCTCCCCTCTGAGCCCTTATCTTTCAGTCTAAGCATCATCCTTCTCTCTCTTTCCTTGCCTTTTTTTCAAGGGTGTTCAGGACGAGGCTCTTAATGCGGGAGTTTTCAACACCAAAGAGTCGCATCTTCAGAGATAATGTAAAGGCCGCCGCACACCAAGCCCGTATTTTGCACGTTTAATGATACATTATACAACCGTCCTTAAAGTTTTGTGAACAGGTCTGGGTTTTTCTGGGGGGTTTTCCGCACCTTCAGAGAGTCCTTGTTCGACCACTCAGAGCCACCATACAGGCAAACTTCCACAACGGAAATGGCATCTGATAAACCGATTTACTTCATCTCCACGCACAAAGCGCTTTACGACGAGCAAGGTAAAGAATACAGAGATGCAGAACTTAAAGCTTGTGGAACAAAGGATGTAAAGAGGGGTGGTAGTGGTTGTGCTGTAGGCAGCTAAACGATAGCTTCTTGCTCATGCCATTCATTCATTAGCCCTGTTTGGGTCTTTAGCAGGTTTGGTTTTTTAATAGAATCAACCCTGGCCACCTAATTGGCTTCTTGCATGTAGCCAGTCAATCAGTTTTGTATCGTAGAGAAAAATAAAACAGACTGAGCGTGCAGGGTTGTTGTGCATAAGACATTTTCATCCGTTGACAGATTAAAGAAATGCAAACGAAAACTAAGTATGTAAAAATGTGTAATAAGAGGAAGCTGTCATAAATGTAATGAACTTGGAGGAGTCAGACTGAGATGAGGAAAATGTGTCTCTGCTGCACATTCACACATCTGATTCCTGACTCTAATAAGGCAGGTGGATAACGTATACACACCGAGCTGCTGAGCATCCAAACATCAACATCTGCTCTTGCTAGTTCTGAGAGAGGGGGAGGTGGACCGAGTGCAGCGTGTGCACCATGGGAGGACCAAAAGGCGTCATTACGGATCCCGATGGTTCCTTCGGTGCCAGACAAACTGCTTTCATCTCCCCCAAAAACCAAAGTCCTTCTACCGCTCCTGTGTCTTTAACAGCCTGCTGCTCCCCAGAGGGTCGGCCAAATCCCCATCGCCTCTCTTAGAGTTTTGTGATTAAAGTATTTTGTCAGAGAATTGGTTGAGTCCAAATGAAAGTTAAGGTGATGATCACCGTATCCGAGCAGTTTAACCTCAGCCCGGATTCGTGTTGTCTCAAGAGCTCTGCGCTCAGCTGGCAGCAGCACGGATGCATTATGGATTGAGTGTGATGCAGAGCAGCTATACACACATACACAACACATGCTACCACATGCAGAAATACCCAACATGTCAAAGTACACGCGGCTGTTTACTCGTCATCCATTCATGTAGCCGTTATACACAGCCGTCCTTACTTCACAATCCCATCTCTCTCCTGTCAACTTCCAACCATGCCACCACATCTCGTTAATGGCATCCACTGACACACACACACACACACAAACAGCCATTGGGGACAGAACATCTCCGTCCGTCTTCTCTGACACGACAGAGTCACGTCACACCATAATGTTTCCCATCTTTTGATTAAAGCGATACAATTATAACCAGATTCACAGGTTGAAGGCTGTTTGGTTTATAAATGTCAACACACTCATTCTGTGTGTGTGTGTGTGCATGTGCGTGTGCGTATGCGTGTGTGTGTGTGTGTGTGTGTGTGTGTGTGTGTGTGTGTGTGTGTG
>NW_022280089.1:1180319-1206999 GCF_004355925.1 Anarrhichthys ocellatus | reverse complement strand
TGTGTGTGTGTGTGTGTGTGTGTGTGTGTGTGTGTGTGTGTGTGTGTCATACACACACTAGCAGTAGGAGGAGGGGAGCGTAATGGTGTCCTGAGCAGATCATGTCACCTGTCATACGTCCGTATCGTCCAGATTGATCTCCACAGCTGTCAGTGACTCCTTGGGCAAATCAAATGTCTTTACTGTATCTCTGCATGTGTGTGTGTGTGTGTGTGTGTGTGTGTGGGGTTGAGAGACATGGTACGACACTCATATAGCCTCCCCACCCTCACTGTTTTCAGTCTTCTTGTGTGTCCTGAATAAATGCAGGAAATGTTGCCTCACGCTTCGATGTTCTTCTAAATGACACTGATGACAGGGAGGCACAGCAGTTACAGGTCAAACCAAAGTTGCATATGTATCACTGATCGGTCCAGATGGCGGCTTTTGTAGCGGATGACATGTTGACTTCTGCTTTGTTTCGTACTGCATGGATTATGAATGGAATGGAACATCTTGATAGCATTACAGTATATGTGGAAAAAAAAGAAAAAGTTTATGATGCTCACACATTTTGTTCAGCAAGATCATCTTCACAAATGAACATCACTTTTATGATTTTTTTTTTTAAGCATTTAAGCTTCAAAAAACTAAAAAGCTAAAGCTAAGCTATATGCGACCTACACCAGGGTCACATGACTTCACATCGCCACCACTAAGTGGATGATGGCATTCAGTAGTGTCATTTGCTAGAAGAGATCCTTTTTTAAACGGCCAGTGTTTAGCATTTTAGGGGATCTTTTAGCAGAAATGGAATGTAATATTCATAGTTATGTTTTCTTAAGTGTATCATCCCCTGAAACTAAGAGTCGTTTTGTTTTACTCTTAGAATGAGCCCTTTATATCTACAAAGCGAGCGAATCCGATATTTTGATATGTAGAGAGAGCTCTGAAGGCCACCGTAGTTTAACCTTTTGCATCTGTATGAGACACACCGGGCTCTCATCTAACTCCAGTGTAAACCCATCCGCTTCAGTATAAGACGCTCCGACCAACTGATGTAGTGTAAAGAGTGTGTACTCTGGTTAGGGGGAGGGTGGATGGGTCAAACAAACACAGGACTTCATGTACCGTGTGAAACCAAGTCAATGTTGAGGTTTCACCGTAGTTTTGTTACGTAACTTACGTACTTTACTTACACTAGTTATGTAACAAACATAACTGTTTTACGTAACAAATGTACTTATTTTAACCCAAATAACAATCTCTTCTTGAGCCTACCAAAGGATTGTTGTTGCCTGAACTTAACATTGTAAATCTGAAAACTAAGCTAACCTACATAAGAAGTTTATTTTGAAAAGACACTGTATGCCTGTAACAAAGGGAAACTGCATGTTTCCTGTGAACAAAGAAGTTTATTTTGAAAAGATGCAATGCATGTAATTAGTGGTAACTGACACTCCATCCGTGACATGTTTAAAACTGGCACTAGAGGGATGCCTAGAGCGTCATAGTTTGAAGAGAAGGGCCACTTGACAGTATTTGACAAGTTGGCCAATTGTTACCCAATAACATCTCAATAACTCCTGTTCTCAGAAGTTTGGACCTGGAATTTGGCCTGTTGTTATTCCAGACCTACTTCCCACCCTCATTATGTATGCATGTCATCGGTTTCCATTACTTGAGTAGTTGTGTAACAAAGGACCACATAGGTAATGCAGTTGCATTTCTTAGATGGGAGCAAAGAATAATCAATAATTGTTTATGTTTGGAAAAATGAGATTACTTTAATCTTGCAGTTGATTCATAATGGTATAGGCATTTTAACCATTATAAGTGAAGGTCAATGCGTCAGTATTCTAATGTGGGAGTAGTCAGCCAGCAGGGAGTGTGCTAAAGGCTGTTGGAGGCTCAGAGTGGGCTACTTCCTGTCTGACCCTGACTGCTGGACTTCACTTTAACACTACCTACCAAGACAAACAGGCCAATCCCGGAACAACGCTCCATCACAGCGCTATCAGGACGCCCAGCTTTTTCCTCCCTGCCATCATCCACACAATGCAGAGGAAGTGAGTGTGTGCAGCTGGGTGGGAGGCTGCCTTTGATATTTATTTCTTTTTTTGTAGACGATGTGAACTTTTGCTTTATCTTTATTTTTGCAAAAAGACGTCCAGTCCCACTGCTAATCAACCAAAGCAGAGCAGTCTTTTGCTGTTAAGTTAGAGCCGTGGCTGCGGGGACGACTTCTTTTTTTGTCTAAAGCTGGATTTGAATCGAGGTGCCATTGTGTCTGTCGCCTGATAAGACTGATCCTGTTGGATGGACGGGGTTGGCTTTTATGAGCCGTTCAATAAGAGCCTCAAGCTCTGTCAATTGACAGATTTCGGTAATTTCCTCTCTGCAGCAGTTCTCATGGCGTCTCGATCAGATGGAAGGCAGCTCCAATTAACCAAAGCGCTCTGTTCCTGTGCTCGGCTCAGCTGCTATCAGAAAGCTGTTTGCCACACTGGCACATGAGTACTGCTGCATAAGAATATGGGAACAGAGATATGAAAATATATATGGTATTATTTGTTAAGCACAAAAAACATGCAGGAAAGTGTCAGTGTTTCTCAGAACTAATGACTTTGTTTGTTACAGCAAACATTGTAATGTAATTATATTGTTAAACTATAAAGTGCTAATTTAACCAACGTGCAGTTAAACAGAAGTGAGTCATGTTAGAAACATTGACAGTGCAGCTCCACCACAGTCCTTCCTCTGTGTTCTTTGGGCTAAATGCTAACGGCAGGAAGCTAGTCTGCTCACAACTACAATGCTAACATGCTAATGTTTAGAATACCATGCTCACCATCTTAGTTTTGCATGTTAGCAGAGGTTTTCAAACTGTGAGGGAGGGATGTGAGGTGAAGCCTCTGTGTGAGGTGAAAGAGACAGGATGTTGTTGTAGTCTGGTCTTCTCTATCATGGTCTGATAATGTAGCCTGCTCACCAACAATGTAAGCAGCAGCAGTGGCTGTGACACGCAGCTAATGGAAGCAATCAAGGCTCAGTGTCAGACTTTGAAACCCCCCTGTGCTAGAGTCAGGGATCATCAAAGTCATGAGGATTCATCATCCTGGACCTTCTGGTGACGCCATGGAAGTCTGTACGAAATGTCACGGCAAACCATCCAATAGTAGTTGTGATGGTTCAGAGTGCACCAAAGTGGGGACAGACCTGCTGGACATCACCAGCTCCATGTTGATAGCATGAAGGAAAAGAAAGCTGGGAATTGCAGGAGTGAGCTTCTATCCATTTTTCATTTGCCCAGCAGAGTTATTGTTATGAAACCAAATCATATCAGTCGGGAAACGTGGAACAACAGACACGTCTGATTGTGATGCCAACTTCATCCTCGGCCAGTTTTTCCTCACTGACAACAACATGCTGATTATCTACTAAAGCCTACACAGCAGGCAAGTTTCCCTTTAAACTGGGTTAAACATGGATTCATTTTTTGAAATGAATACAATTTCATTAATTTTAATGTCAGAAAAAAATCGAAGGTAAAAGGAATTCCAATTATCAGTGGATGCCACATGTAAGCAGTAATGAAGGCAACTCATTATATTATCGTGTGTGTGCGTGTGCGTGTGAGTGTGTGTGTGTGTGTGTGTGTGTAAAGACTGTGATGAAGATAAATATTGCACACAATATGCAGGGACAGCAGGACGGTAGACTCTTCTATACATTCTATACATGCTGTAGTCACAGGATCAATCCAGGCAGTAAAGCTTTGTATGAAAGACGCTCTGCAGCTGTCGAGGGACAGCGTTGGAGGTGTGTGTGTGTGTGTGTGTGTGTGTGTGGAAATCCATATACATAAAAATAAACTTGAACAAGCACACAGACTTCTACAGCTACAAACACACATCTACACACACACACTGCTGACCCTCCTGGCCCACACTATCTCTGTTCCCCCAATTAAGCAGAGCCTTGTCTGTCTGTCTGTCTGTCTGTCTGTCTGTCTGTCTGTCTGTCTGTCTGTCTGTCTGTCTGTGTCTCTCTCTCTCTCTCTCTGTCTCATCCAGCTGAAGAGTGGCTGGTAGTTTTGCAGCTCGAGGACAGACGACACATTCTTCTCTCTAAGAGTCCCACTGCTGTGTCTCTCCTTTAATTATACTGGAAGAACTGCAATCGCACAGTTATCAGATGATGAGCTCTGCCTCGGTCTCTGGCCCTGAGCTTTCTCTCTGTGTGTGTGTGTGTGTGTGTGTGTGTGTGTGTGTGTGTGTTTAGGTGAGTGTGAGTGTGTTTGTGAGGACCAAATGTGTTCATAACAATCGTGTGATTCAGGAAAACATTGAAAGTGAGAACTCTTTAAAACTCACTGTAATGGGATTACTTTTGTATTATTTCTCTGTTTGTGAGAAGTGAGTAGAGGATAGCTATTGTTCCACCAATGACGAACGCAGCTTCCTACTGGGTTAATCCAGCCATGGGCTGTGCCAAAAACACCTTTACTTAATAGGATACCTGGAGATTTTGACTAAAGACTGTTTTTATTTTTCAGTGTGTATTATCTCTTAAAGTTCGTCAGTATCAGACAGAGATAGATATAAATGCTCGTGCCTAAAGATGAATTTCAGGAACTGTCTATCTGAATGATTTTGAAGCAGATGTTTGTGAAGGAAGAATTCTTTTAAGGTGTGTTACCAAATGGATGAATCTACCACCTTCTTGAGGTGGATGTGTCTGCACTGCGTGCTCTGTCTTATGTTTCTGGTTTAATGTGCCGGCTACAGCTGTGGCCTGAGGCATTATCTGTCTGCCGTCCCATTCTCGTGAACGCAGCATCTCAGGAGCGCCTGGAGGGAATAACGTCATGCTGGACTCAAGAATGAGCTGATTACATTTTGGTGGTCAAAGGTCACTGTGGCCTCACAAAACAAGTCTATTGACCATAACTCAAAAATTCATAAAACGATAACTAGTTGTCAGAGCCGGTGAGGCACTCTGGGCACTGCTGGTTGGCTAGTTTGTTCTTAATGTGTGCTATTAAATATTCACACTCACATTTCTACATGTTAGAGGTAAAGGGTGAACGTCAAAGCATCTTCTGCATGCAGCGTAGCTATGGATGTAGATGTGAATTATTAATTCAATGCTACATATGCAAGAGTCCTGTGTTATTATGAATGCCTAACTAATGCAGGACATAAAAGACATTCCATTCCATGTAGAGTGGTTTGAAAGGTGTGCAGTAAAACAAGAGGGAGAGAAGTTCATCTGTCCACTGGAACAGTACTAATGATGTGAACGAATACACGGACACGTTCTGAACACATGCCTCATGTCATTCAGCAGGTTCATCATCACTCACGTTTCACCAGTGATTCGATACAGGTGAAACAGAGGGCCTCACATTAGACCATCACATTATACTTAACGTTTCTTCTGCTTTCAAACTCTTGACTCCCCCTTCCCTTCCCTACTCTCCCTCTCCACATCCTGCACACCCTACCTTCTCCTTGAATCCCTCCCTGCTTGTATCTGAGAAAGGTTGAGCTCCCTCACCTCCTACAAATAATTACAAAACCGTTAACAAAATATTCAATTTGAATAAAGTATGTTCACTCCGACCACTCCACTGCTGTTACTACTATTACAGCCACACTTAGCTTACACCTACATTATTATTTGATTAATTCCTATGTATGGTTCAAAAGTTGTTGAGAATGTGAAACATTATTTATTCATGAGTCAGTGTCAGTGTCCCCATATTACATGTAGTTGTACATACAGTATTAGTAACTATATGTCATTTTTGCCAAGACAACTGCACATTTTACCACCTGCAACCCTCCCAAGGAAGAAAGTAGAGCAAGAAAACAAGTAGTGAGAGTAGATGAAGCGTTTCCCTCTGCCTGAACGCTTCTGGAACACCTCAGGATTGTCAGCGTTCGGCACACATGAAGCTGCTCTGTGCAGACATTCATCTACAGTAACTCACTAATATTTTCTCCCACTT
Organism: Anarrhichthys ocellatus; assembly: GCF_004355925.1. Taxonomy (NCBI): domain Eukaryota; kingdom Metazoa; phylum Chordata; class Actinopteri; order Perciformes; family Anarhichadidae; genus Anarrhichthys; species Anarrhichthys ocellatus. The sequence goes on along the minus strand of NW_022280089.1, from coordinate 1,201,004 downwards.
TGATGATCTGGTGAAACTGGGATAAGCCGTCCCACGAGCAGTTTATCTCCATGAGAGAGAAGGCATGACGTCTCCACCCAGCCTCCAGAGAGAGGACTCAGTTGTCCTCCATGGGGACATGTTTGCAACAACGCTGCTAATCATCCAGATTATATCGTCTCTTCCTTGTCTCCTCTGTCTTTTATCGCTCTCATTCTCATCCGTTCATCTTTAATCAGGCTGTTCTGTTTTTTTCAAGATTATGAACCAATGTATTTGAAATAAGGGTGTAGGAAAAAGAAACGTCACTACACCTTACCTATGACCTTCTCATTTCGCCTCTCCTTCCCCCCCCTCACTGACTTCAGCAGTTTACTCAAATTGGCTGATAACGCCCTCGGAGGAAGCGACCAAGCCACTCCACCCATCTTCTCAGCATTAAAGATGCTAGTTGAAGTCAAACCCCATCAAAGCCTGCTGGGCTATTGCTTTATCCTGTCGAAGTAAACAGGCTCAATCTCATGTGTTTCCTGCAATTAGGAGATTTGCACATAGAGAAACACACACACACAGCAAACTTTTCATCAAGGGAAAAGAGCCGGCTCTGTTCTGCCTCCATGGTGCTCGCAGAACGCCAACCAACTCATGTGTACAATATACAGTTGGCTCTGAGGTTCATACTCTCACCCGAGGCAATAGATCTCATCAACACTGATGTGTTGCCTCGAGTCCTGTCCATACATTTCACTGCATTTAGAGTCCTTTACTGCATTATAACCAGACACAACTTTGAGCTGTGCTTTTTTTCCAGAACACTGAATTCAACACATACTCTTACATATAAAATGTGTGCCAGTTTTTCCAAAGGAAGCGCTAGCTTTTGACTGTCACTGTTAACAGCACTGAAACAGCCTGATTGTGTCTTTACCAGCCAATCTCATTGTTTTGCTACCAGGAAGTATGATGTAACAGTGTGTGTGTAATATCCTGGCTTTTTAAACTGAATTCTTTTGGATACATTATTCCCAAAAGCTTTTATACATTCTTTCATACTGGATATGTACATACCGACAGTCTATACAGCATTTAAACTGGAGGCCAAATTATAACTAACTCGCTTGTCTCTTACACTCTATTAAACCGTGCAGCCAGGAAAGAAGTAACATGGTATGTCGACTAACCGTTACTAGAGAGTTATGGGGCATAAAGTATAACAAGCAAGAGAGTCCGCTAAGGGATGGTGGAGGACTTTCACTCAGGAGGCCGCTGTTTGTGTCTTGTGGGAAACTGTATAACAACAGTATGAACAACTCTGTTGAATATGCGGCTTTGCTGCAGCGAATGACATGACAAGTCAACCCCCGGTTATCACAGTAACACAACACGCTGTATCTCAGCACTCAACACAGTCACACAAAGTGTTCAAAGCATACGTGTACATATATGCATATTATATTGGGGTGGCTCAGGGTGCCATGACAACATATTTAGTTTGAATAGGTGCGGTGGTTTAACAAAAATTTGGAAAGCATTGCTCGAAACATACGAAGATACACCCTTCCCTGTTGTACATAATGTCCTATTACTAGTGCACATTCACCTATAAAAGCCACCATGATACACCTTGTTAAACCAGACTTAGTGAAACTGCCCCATCACCTCCAGAGAGAGACCCATCCAGACCTCATTACTCCCTCCATTCTCTCCACACTGAGTGAACTGACTCCCATCTGCTCTGCCATCAGTCACCATGGAATATTTAAAGCCAATCGTCATGAAGCCTCCAGAGTGGATTTTAGAGCTGCCACGCCGGGAAAGATTAAGCCTCACTGACCGAACTCAGAGTGAAGAGTGAATGTTATGAGTGTGACTCGCGTGGCCTTGTTCAGTTCTCTATTTATGCCTCCATTTCTCATCTTTCCACACATTGATTCATCTTTTCCTCTTATCGGAGAGGAGGGATGTCAGGAAAGCTTCTTAAAACAGCACTTGGCAAGATTTTTATGGGGGGGGGGGGGAAATGCACCCGTCTGAACAGGCTAAGTCATGAAGAGCAGCCCATCTATACTAATGAGGAGCTGAACATTTGGCCCATTTTCCCACAGTGAAATCATGGTGTCTGGGTGATCCCTGCTGGGAAGTCTTGTATGCAAACTACAGGTCACAAATTGAACACTTAGAACAAAGTCCTACATTGTTCTTGTCCACAATAGTAAGTAAGCAACACCTGAACCTCTGAAGTCCTTCTGGTCCCACAAAGAAAGGACTATTTTTTTTTTATAGTCTAATTTGCATTCTTGCCAATAGTTAGATACGCATATTGATACCATTCTATGGTCAGGAGACAGTTAGCTTAGCATAAAGACAGGGAGCAAGGCACATAAATACCACAACTTTTCTTTTGTACACTTTGGTTTTTGTACATATTCAATTAGCAATATGTCCCATGTCAGTGAGCTTTAGAGGTGATGGTAGGTGGTTGCATTAGGTCAGAGCAAGTGACGTAGTATACCGAGCGGCCGTTATTGACAGTTTTGTGGTTTCACAGACAGTATAAGAAGCGATAAGAATGATGTGATTTCTTTGTTTCTACATGTGCCATTCCAACTGAACCATGTATGCTCTGGTGAAGGTCCTTTAGACCAAAAGCTAAGCATACAGTGTTCTCTGCATGGTTTTAGGTTTGCGGATATCTATTCTATTAGTTGGGCGACTGAGTTGAATGGGTGTATTTCCTAAAATGCATTGCGTTTATTGTAACGACACCAGTCCAGACATACAAACCCTACTCGCTGTTGCTTTAAGAATACAAGTCATTGTGTTGTGTTGTCTTTCATAACATTGTCCTTGTCCCAGAGACTTTTATTCTGCAGTACGCCCAGTCTTCTTACAGCAGCCTCTCAGTGGAGTCTGTTACCGGCTTACTGCAATCATCAGAGAGCTGCTCCACTATGACTCATTGCGTTTATGTTTAAGCCTCTTTCTGTCATCTTTACATGTCCACTGATCCATCCATCCATCCATCCATCAGTCAGCACCACTCCAGACAAGAGGTCTGCTTCCCACTGCCTCAGCAAATCTTCTTAGGGTCTTAAGAGACATTGACTCTGTCTCTTGTCCTTCATCTCTCCTCCTTTTCAGCACCTTTCTTTCTTCCACAGTTCACCTTATTTTCCATCCATCTCCTTCCTCCCCTCTGTCTATATCATAATGACTTCATTTGTGTGACTCTTTATTAGAAACAATGTTCCCAAAGGAGAATAGCCTACACATTCTCTTTCTCCGTCATCGCTGACACATCTCCATCTGTCTCCACAGTGACCGAGAAACTGAAACCTACACCTACTCTCTGTACAGATCTCTTTACATGGAGCATTGTTGCCGTTCTAGTTTCAGCTGTGCTGAGAAAACACAGGAGGTGTTCATTAGGAATAATATTCATTTAAGATTAAATCTTACAGCTGGATTTTTCTTAAAATCAGGGAAAAGCAAATCATCTTGAGCCATTTTTTAAGGATGTATATGCACATTTGTTACTAAAGCAGTTATATTCTTATGATAACAATGTATCAAATGACAATGTGAAACCCTCTGGTAGTAATAGACCAAAAAGGGCACTCCGCCAAGGCCAATCTGTTCCAAAGGTTGACCCGTTCTTCCTTGGCTAGTGATACACCCTTCCACCAAGCTTCATTAAAAATTGAGTCTGTAGTTTTTCCATCATCCTGCTGACAGACAAACAAACCAAACTGAAAACATAGTTATCACCTGAATCTGCAGCTTCTTCTCGGCTCTATGGAGCTTTATAGCTTCGACTGTTTTGGTTCGATCCCAGCGCTCTCATAGCGTAGCAGTAGGCAGTTGCTTTCTGGGGGAAAGACATATAAAGCCACTGTACACTACCTGCTCAGCAGCAAACAGCAGACAGAAACAGGTACAAACTAGCTGGTGAACATAATGGAGCATTTAACAGCTACAGAGACAGGTGGTGGGGACCAAAAACAGAGCTAAAAGAAAGGGAATAGTGGACTTACATTCATCAGGTGAACAGAAAACACCACTCCAAATGAATGTCAATCTTTGTCCATAACTGCTGGATGTACAAATAATCAAGTTCATCCTATCAGGTTGTGTTCGCAACTTGTTTCCACTGCCGCCAGTTGGACGTTAGGAAAAGAAATCCCTATAAATATGGTATTGTTCTGTTACAGGAGTGGTATATAAAAGACTTAAATCGCACCACACCACATCAATGTGCTTTGAGAACAACAACTGAGTCATGTTCCTGGTATGTGTACTCATACCTGCCCAATAGAGCTGATTCTGATTCGTTCTCTCTTTAGCTGAGATCCTGCTGGTTCATCATTACCTGTGTTAACATCTTAATATGCCTGAGGGAGCAAGCAGGACACATTTCATTGTAACTTTAAAGCAGCATAGGGAACTTCTGCAAGTTGGTGATCCCACTTGGCAGCAAGCCTGAGGCAAAAGTGAGGACTTCACGACCCAGAAGTCATGCACCATGACATGAGTAGACCAAGTGTATCTCTGTAGTGTCTAGCTGGTGCAGACGTAGTGGAGAGGTTCAGAGCACTGCTTCACACTTAACGAACAACGCCACCAGTTAATAGGAATATTAATATCCCTGTTGCAAAACAGTGAAGAGCTATGATACTTTTTGCATGGCATTCACACAAAGGTCATGTCAGTCACACTGGTTAGCACACACAACAACAACGCACAGAAATCCCATCCATTCTTTAAAGCGTGCGTACCCCTGCCACGTGTCTTCATTGCATGATTTGTGATGAACCCTGTGAGACGGATCAGACTGGACTCTACACCTTCACTCAGTGAGGGAACCGTTCACAGGAATATCATTTGAGGTGAAGAGTTCTGGAAGCAAAGAGAAATCCTGCCTGGAGGAGAGGTGGACGGGTCAGAGCTGTGAGAGATAAAGAGAAGACCAGGGGGAGGCTATGTGGGGGGGAGAAGTGTGTGTGTGTGTGTGTATCACAGAGAAGTTAGGTCTGATGGTCTAACAACATGATCCAAAGTCAAATCATTCCTCACCCACAAAGGGAATGACATGCAGTGGAGACAATGTCAAAAAACATTAATTAACTGAAGTAACGAATGAATTAATTGGATGAATTAATAAATGAAGCACAGTGAGAATTAACAAAACAAACTCTCTCAGTATCCCAGTTACAGTGTGCATGAATGAATGTCGCTTATTTGCCTGTGCACATCAAACCACAATAAATGATCCAAAATTGGACATTGCTTATATTGCTTATGATTGTAAATATCAAGCTGCAGAAAATGTGTTTCCCATTTGTTTCTGAGTAGCACGTGTGTTTTGGCTCTCTGCTGCCCCTCTCTGGCCATACATGCACGCTACACTGAGTACTTCATATCAGGCTGCTCCACATAAACTACTCTCACTTTTGCTTAACAGCCTCAGGAGGAGTCATGTTCTTTGTGTTTCATTTGGCTCTTAATTTGACCTTGAGATATTAAATGCAGTAATCAACGAGATATTCAAGCTATTAGAGATTCACTGCAATAATGAGATCAATCCAAATAAAACCAATTACTACATTAACACCATTATTGAGGTCATTTCTACTGGGCCTGCAGTTAATTAAATGAATACAAAGGTGAAATATTTTTGACATTGTTAAAGAAAAGCTTTTTTTTCTGCACTGCTGTGGAATTCTTCTTTCCTTTTTTTCTTTGCTCTCATTTCAACGTCACATATGAACGTCACATGGATCCCACATGATTCCATGAGATCAGGTCTTCTAGAGATGGAACATGGAGCGCTCTGTGCTCCTGCGGTTAGAAGCTGAGCGTGTGTCGGTTGTTGTTGTGGACTGTTTCTGCTCGACTGAAGATGTGTGTTGTATCCAGTGCTCACCTGGATATTCTCCCAACGTTAGTTGGTAGGAACATTTGTAATGATTTGATGACGAATAGACTTGTTTGCATATTCTCCTTCTTAAGACACGATGAAGCTCTTTCCTCAGCATATTTGACTCTATTTCTGATATTCTTGCTGCATAGACTTTCCTTATGACTTATGACATTCAGTGCTTAGAAAACATGATGCTGTTACAGTTTTTTGTGTATATGTTTTTGGCTTTTTAATGCAGAGTATCGACACAGAGTTTAAGGAATTGTGCTTTGAAATTGTATTTATAGCATGTCAAGTCTCCCAGCCTGGTCTCTTAAAAAGAACAATCCTTTACAAGAAAACTGCATCGTCTATTACGTATATACTCCAGGATTATGTTTCTTTCTGACGCACCACGCATACATTTATATGTAATTCCAAATGTGGGACTTTCACCCAGGAGACTGCTGTTCGTGTCCCGTGTGAAACCAAAAGTAACGCACATAATGAAACCCAAACCATGATCTTTTATTAACCCTAACAAAGTAGTGTTGTTGCCTAAACCTAAACGTAGTTGAGAATGCAGTTTGGAAATGCCAAATGCACATGAAAAGTGCCACAAGTGGTTCAAACACTATACCAGTGCATGTATCTAGAAGTGTTGAAATGAAACATATTAATGGTTCAGAAACGTTGAGGTTCAGCGTATCCGTGGTGTGCAGAAACCTACAATGCCAACATTGTACTGTGGCCACTGGACTGCAGCCCAGCTCCTCCACACTGTCCAGTCACCTATAACATGCGGCTGTCTTTCTTTGTTTTTGTAATGTTCAGATAACATTTCATTTTTCATCTCATTAGTTTTCTTCCTTTTGTATATATATTTGGTTTTAAACTTGTGCTTTTGGTCTTTTGTTGCTGAATTGTTTAGAACTTTGTGTTGCATTCTGTGCTTGAAAGATGGTAAATGAATAAAGTTGTATTTGTTCATTTTTTGTCATCATTATACATACTATTGGATCAGATCATAATTTCTGATATGTATGCTCGTGACATTTTTGCATGACATGAAATGTCTAGTTGTATTGACAGCAGCAGGTGAATGACTTCTGCCATAACAATATGAGTGTGTCATAAAGTGAATACAGGTGCATTCAGCTTTACAGTGAGTGTAGATGAAGAATGGCCCGTTTTGGAGATGGGTCACACTGACAGTTCTCCTCTCTCTTCCCTTCCCCCCCTCCTTCCTCTTCCAGGCATATGGGCCCAGATCCAGATGCCCCAACCCAGCATGGATGTGATCAAGGGTCAGATGGTGGTGCTGAGGGCCACGTACAGCCCAGGGCCAGGCAGCGACCTGCGCACCAACACCATCCTCTGGAACTTTGTCTCCAACAGCACCCAGCTGGTAAGGAAGCCAATAGGAGATGCTACAAACAGGCATATGGAAAACATGAATGAGATATTTCTTCATCTTAATATCTAATATACTACAGTATCTGCAGCCCAGCAGGGGAATCTTTTACGTTGCCTTCTGTGGCTATAATGTGTGGGATTACAGTTATGTTCTTATGCTGTTAATCTGTCAAAGCTCTTCCTTTGTAAACCCTTGGAAATTAATCCAAGACAAAACCGGCTTAACCTTTTAATATTATATATTATTTCTCTCCTGCTTCAATAAACCACACTGTAGGTTTTCTGCAGTAGGAAATTAAGATAAACGTGTTTTTCCAAATCAGATTATTTATGCAGTAAAACAGGAAATGAAGCAGAGGGGTTATGCGTAAACGCCCAGCTGAACAACCCCGCCCCCCCCAGCCCTGTATTGTTATTTTGACATCATCTAGAGACCTGGCTGTGGTTCACCTTACGTATTGGCCCTGGTCAGATCGCTGGGCTGTACAGATGGAGGATCACAATCAAAAAGGAAACAGGGGAAAAGAGAACTCAGAGAGCTGGAAAAGACACCGTTGATTAAAAGGGATAGCCATCAGTGTCTCTGCTCTGCTGTCATTTGTAGACAAACAGATGAATAACAAGAACAAACGGACTATCGCAAAGCCAATCCTAGATGCCTTATGTTACAGTGATGCACAGCCATCCCCCATGGTAGGCAGTCCAACTAGTGTGAGCTCATTAACTCTGATAAACTAACTAGTTAGTTGAAAATTGAGAAACCAGTTCAGTCTTGTTCTTTCCAAACAAGATCATTTCCTGATGTTTATTCTACAGGACCTTGTCACAGAGAAAGTCCTCATGAATTAGGCTTTTCCTACACGTGTGGGTGTTTTGTGTCTCACATCTTACCTAGTTGGCCTCCATGCACCTAAATGAAAGGGTATGGACTCAATCAGCATTGAAGTTTGAGAGCAACTAAATCAGTTGTTAAATCTAGCTTCAATCCAACTTTGAATAGTTTTCTTATCCTTCGTTTCTGACTGAATTACTGTAAGTTTTTAAAGGAGGAAGTTGTGATGTTAAAATGATAGAGATCCTCTGTCTGAAAGCTCCTGACTAGCCGTGTCCTCCAGGGCTACATCTTCTGGCATTGTCAGTAGCTGTCTCACACATTCTCTCCCAACTTCCTTCAATTTAAAGGTTTAGGCTCCCGATATTACTTACTAATGTTTTAGCCAAGAAAACCAAAGAGTGATGGTCTGTCTCTCAGCAGAGAGCATCAGGGATGATGTATTTTTATAGGCCAACCAGGAAGTTAGCATCCCACTGGTCCAAAAAGCCAATGGGATTTAGGATTATTGCAGAAAATAATCTCTGTGGCAGAGAAACGTTGATGCAATTTACAGATTTTATTCAGCAAGATACACTTCACAAATGAACACCACTTTTGTAATTGTTGAAGCGTAAATACATAATAAAGTAAAAAGCTAACGTTATTAATGCTATTATAAACTCCACCACAGTCACATGACTTCACGTCTCCAGCACTGAGCTAAAGGAGGACTGGTGTTCCAGTGAGGACGTTTAGTCGTCTCATTCAGACACTTGTTATCAACCACCTCATTTAAGACACGTAAAAGCTTCTAAATTCACCACATATTTACTGATGTATTTTAAGTCGTACAACAAATCTTTGAATTCTCTTTAGCTTGTCTGTGTTAACCACAGACCTTATTTCAGACACCTCACCAAAAACACATTCTAAACCCATTGAGTTTGAGATGAGGGAATCCGAAGTAAAACAACAACTTATTCCTGGCTTTCAGGACTCATTCCTGCAGCGCTCTACCCCACTCAGCCACAAGCCCACTGGTTAAAGATGGGTCACAGCATACATTCATACAGTTTTGGTTCATCGGCTGGGCACTGTAGTTTTTAGCCCCACTCAAACTAAAGTAAATGCTGCTTTAAATGATGACTTTCAGCAGAGCTTTGGTGCTCTAGTGAGTATTTGTGGCAGCAGGACTTTGTATGAAAATAAACTACAGTGTGCGTGTTCATGGTGATGAAGGAACTGATGGAAATGGGCCACAAATGTGCAGTGCTTGATTCTATGACAAGATTTTACAAATTGTGTTCCATGTAACCCGGGTGACATTCAGCCAAAAGTTCGAGAAATGCCAAACAATCACAATGTTGCGGGCAGGATTAGTGATTCTTCTGACCCGGGATAACTGTACAATCATACTGACATGGATGTCAAAGACACTGGTTGACGTTGGCTCTCTGTTGTGTCGTCCAGATCATCGCCTACACCAAAGACTCCACGAGCGTGGGCAGCTCCCAGTTTAAGGGCCGCGTGGGTTTCTCCTCCAGCATGCCCTCACGCGACGTGTCGCTGTACATCAACAACACCCAGGAGTCCGACTCAGGACGCTACTTCTGCCAGGTCATCATCCCCGATAATCCCGGCCTCACTGCTGAGCTCAGTCTGGACGTGAAGGGTGAGAACTACATCCTGCTTGGGAAGACTTCACCTTAATTGCAGTGTAGTTTATATTTCATATATTAAATGACGTTGTATAATCTAACAAAAGAAACATTCTTTGATCCTCTCGTCTCAGTCCCTCCCGGGGTTCCCAAGTGCTCTCTATCAGGGAAGCCGTTGCTGAAGGGGAACGTGACTCTGAGCTGCAAAACCAGCTCCGGGAAGCCCGTTCCCCTGTACAAGTGGAAGAAGACCAGCCCCAGCTCGGAGGTCTTCTTCTCACCCATGCTCAGTGAGTGGACTCAGCACATTCATGTACCTGCCCCTGTTGCTCAGCAACAATTGAATGTCTTGATATTTTGCATGATTTTAATTCTATAAATCGGTGTGAAAGGGAACAGTAATGTTAGCAGAAGCTAATTTAATGGAATTACATGTGATTGACGCCCCTGTGTGTGGAGTTTTTATGTGATTGTAACTAATTATTCAGATGGCATAAGCAGCAGTATATGTTTAATACTACAGCTAGGAGTCACCATACGCAGCTTACTGCATACCAGTGTTTAATGTGGGATGAGGTGACGATGAGATATCCAAACGGTTCGTTAGGAATAGAGTGTATCCCAAAAGATGCACTTCATGGTTCCCTCTAAAGATCCTTGGCTAAATCTCTTGTAAACAAGTTTACTAATAATGTTTGATGTCAATTCAAACCAGATTGCCTTTTTAGTTTAGAGGATGTGATTTACATTGTTGTCATATTTATTCTTGTTATCATCTACCCAAGGTGTTTCTCGTTGCCAGTGTTTTAGTACATTTTTGAAAAAGAAAAAGAAAATAAGTTTTATGAAATCTTCAGTAAAGAGGTAAGAATGAAACACCAAAGTATGGTTTACATGTTCTACTACCTTGTCATTTGCAAGTCCCTTCATCATTTCAAGTGTTGATTGTAAAAATAAATGTTATGGCCTATTTAGAAGGAATAGTTCAACTTTACAGGAAATTAGCTTTTTCTCCAGTTTGCCAAGAGTGTATTTATTTTAATTTAGTTTTACCTTTGAACAGAAGTAGGCTCACTGTTTCCACCTGCTTCCAGGCTGAATGCTAAGCTAATGTAGCGGGATGTAGCTTCGCATTTAACAGACAAATATGAGAGTGGTATCAATCTTCTCGTCCAAAGCATATTTCTCCTTTTCAAACTATTGCAAAATATATACATGTGTATATATATACAATAATATCCATCCATCCATTTCCTCCGCTTATCCGGGGTCGGGTCGCGGTGGCAACAGGCCAAGCAGGCTGACCCAGACTTCCCTCTCACCGGCAACATGTTCCAGCTCATTCTGGGGGATCCCGAGGCGTTCCCAGGCCAGCTGGGAGATGTAATCTCTCCAGCGTGTTCTGGGTCTTCCCCGGGGTCTCTTCCCAGTTGGACGTGCCTGGAAAACCTCCAGTGGGAGGCGTCCAGGAGGCATCCTAATTAGATGCCCGAACCACCTCAGCTGACTCCTTTCGACGCAAAGGAGTAGCGGCTCGACTCCAAGCTCCCTCCTGATGACCGAGCTCCTTACCCTATCTCTAAGGCTGAGCCCGGCCACCCTACGGAGGAAGCTCATTTCGGCCGCTTGTAACCGCGACCTTGTCCTTTCGGTCACGACCCAGAGTTCGTGACCATAGGTGAGGGTAGGAATGTAGACCGAGTGGTAAATTGAGAGCTTTGCCTTCCGGCTCAGCTCCCTCTTCACCAAGACGGTCCGGTGCAGCACCTGCTTTACTGCTGCAGCCGCACCGATCCGTCTGTCGATCTCCCGCTCCATCTTACCCTCACTCGTGAACAAGACCCCGAGATACTTGAACTCATTCGCTTGAGGTAGGCACTCCGTCCCCACCTGGAGGGAGCAATCCACCGGTTTCCGGCAGAGCACCATGGCCTCAGATTTGGAGGTGCTAACTCTCATCCCCGCTGCTTCACACTCGGCTGCAAACCGCCCCAGTGAATGCTGGAGGTCACGATCCGAGGAGGCTAACATGACCACATCATCTGCAAACAGCAGAGAGGTGATGCCGAGACCCCCGAACCTGACGTTTTCCACCCCCAGGCTGCGCCTAGATACCCTGTCCATGAAAGTCATGAACAGGACCGGACACAAAGGGCAGCCCTGGCGGAGGCCAACACCCACCGGGATCGCCCGTTGTAACGGGTCCGGCACCCCATACTCCCGCAGCACCCCCCACAAGAACCCCCGAGGGACCCGGTCGAAAGCCTTCTCCAAGTCCACAAAGCACATGTAGACTGGTTGGGCAAACTCCCAGAACCCCTCCAGTAGTCTTGCGAGGGTAAAGAGCTGGTCCACTGTTCCACGGCCGGGACGGAATCCGCACTGCTCCTCTTGAATCTGAGGTTCGACAAACGGTCGGAGCCTCCTTTCCAGCACCCTGGCATAAGCCTTCCCTGGGAGGCTGAGTAGTGTGATACCCCGGTAATTCGAGCACACTCTCCGGTCCCCCTTTTTGAAAATGGGAACCACCACCCCGGTCTGCCAGTCCATGGGCACTGATCCCGACCCCCATGCGACATTGAAGAGGCGTGTCAGCCAGGACAGCCCAACTATGTCCAGTGCTTTCAGCATCTCAGGGCGGATCTCATCCACCCCCGGCGCCTTGCCACCAAGGAGCTTTTTGACTACCTCAGCGGCCTCTGCCAGGGATATGGGTGAGCCTCCCCCTAGATCTTCAGGCGCTGCCTCCTCTGCAGAGGACATGTTGGTCGGGGTTAGGAGTTCCTCAAAGTGCTCTTTCCACTGCCCGACGATGTCCCCTGTCCGGGTCAGCAGTTCCCCCCCCTGCTGAGAACAGCCTGGGGTAAGCCCTGCTTTCCCTTCCTGAGCCGTCGGATGGTTTGCCAGAACCTCCTTGAGGCCAACCGATAGTCCTTCTCCATGGCCTCCCCGAACTCCTCCCATGCCCGAGTTTTAGCATTCGCGACCACCGCAGCTGCAGCCCTTCTGGCCTGCCGGTACCCGTCAGCTGCTTCGGGAGAGCCCTGGGCCAACCAGGCCTTGAAGGTCTCCTTCTTCAGCTTGACGGCTTCCCTCACCTCCGGTGTCCACCACCGGGTTCTCGGGTTGCCGCCACGACAGGCACCGATGACCTTCCGGCCACAGCTCCTAGCGGCCGCGTCCACAATAGAGACTTTGAACATGGTCCATTCGGATTCCATGTCCCCAACCTCCCTCAGGATGTGAGAGAAGTTCTTCCGGAGGTGGGAGTTAAAGACCTCCCGGACAGGGTCCTCCACCAGGCGTTCCCAGTTCACCCTCACTACACGTTTGGGCTTGCCGGGTCTTTCCAACCGGTTCCCCTGCCATCTGATCCAACTCAGCACCAGGTGGTGATCAGTTGACAGCTCTGCTCCTCTCTTCACCCGAGTGTCCAAGACATACGGCCGCAAATCAAATGATACGATTACAAAGTCGATCATTGATCTCCGGCCTAAGGTGTTCTGGTACCAGGTACACTTATGAGCCACCTTATGTTCGAACATAGTGTTCGTTATGGCCAAACCGTGGCAAGCACAGAAGTCCAATAACGAGACACCATTCGGGTTCAGATCGGGCAAGCCGTTCCTCCCAATCACCCCCCGCCAGGTTTCTCCATCATTGCCCACGTGAGCATTGAAGTCCCCCAGGAGAACTATGGAGTCGGCAGGTGGCGCCCTTTCCAGGACCCCTCCCACCGACTCCAAGAAGGCCGGATACTCTGAACTGCTGTTTGGTGCGTAAGCACAAACCACAGTCAGAGCCTTGCTCCCCGCAACCCGTAGGCGCATGGAGGCGACCCTCTCGTTCTCCGGGGAGAACTCCAACACAGCGGCGCTCAGCCGGGGGCTCGTGAGTATCCCCACTCCCGCCTGGCGCCTCTCACCCTGGGCAACTCCGGAAAAGGACAAAGTCCAACCTCTCTCCAGCAGCTTGGTCCCAGAGCCAGCGCTGTGTGTGGAGGTGAGTCCAACTATATCTAGCTGGTATCGCTCCACCTCCTGCACCAGCTCTGGCTCTTTCCCCGCTAGCGAGGTGACGTTCCACGTCCCTAGAGCTAGTCTATGCTGCCGGCGATCGGCTCGCCCAGGCCTCCCGCCTGACCCGCCGCCCGGTCTGCATTGCCCCCGACCCCAATGCTTGTCCCTGCGGGCTCCGGGAGGGTGCCCCGGTTTCCCTGGTCCGGGCGAGGTGGCTAAAGTCTGTGGGCTGCTTATCATTAGGGTCGTTTGAACCGCTCTTAGTCTGGGCTCTCCCCCGAGACCTGTTTGCCTTGGGAGACCCTACCAGGGGCTAATGCCCCGGACAACATAGCTCCCAGGATCACTGAGCCACTCAAACTCCTCCACCACGTTAAGTTGGCGATTCGCGGAGGAGTATACAATAATATGTTATTGTATATTTTATATATGTAACATGCACTAAAAGGCACGTGCGTGACATGGTATGTCAGCAATTCATACCTATAATATATATCTATAGATAGAAAGTAGGTGTTTGCTGCTATATTTGTGCTCTGAAAATCCTAAAGAGAACTTTTATACATATAACTTCATACTTGAAGATGAAAATGAAAATGAGATCCTAAGACGGCAGAGTGGACACACAGAAGCTGAAGCAAGGACTACTTCTTGTCTTATATGAAGTCCTTGTTCTTTAAGATGACATCATAACCAACACTAACAACTAAGGATGAAGAGTATAGATTTCTGGGTAATAAAATAAAGCATATCCATAATGCTTAAAGTATTATGTGTCAAAGCAATGGATGCGTCTGCAGTCAGGGTTTGTGCTGTGTCATGTGTTTTCATGTGATCGCCCAGATACACATGGAACAATGTGCACGCATGCATGCTTGACCGTAGTGCTCCGTGTTCTATGCTGCTTTCAGACGAGAAGACCGGCACTCTGAAGCTGAGCAACCTGAGCAGCAACATGTCGGGGAAGTACGTGTGCACAGCCAGCAACTCAGCCGGGTCAGAGAGCTGCTTCATCAACCTGGAGATCGTCACCTGTACGTAGCACACAACAACACATGAGAAATAGTTGAAATAGTGTTTCCAATACAACTCCTCTCTTACACACTCATCTGAGACATTTGTCTAACAGAGAAAAACAGTATGGATGCTATGTAGACATGTTCTGCTTTGGTGACATGTAATCGTTGTGTGTCCCATGACTCTTCCTGTAGCCACTAATGTGGGGATGATCGTCGGCGCCACCCTGGGCTCAGTGATTGGCTTCATCTTCCTCCTCCTCTGCCTCCTTTTCCTGGTGAAGAGGCGGAGAGACAACGAGGACGACATGGCCAACGAAATCAAGTAAGTTCATGTGGCTTAAATCCAAGTGGCCTCTATCACATGTGTTAAAGGGGACATATCATGTAAAGCTTGTGCTCATACGTTGGGGTATCTGGAGTGCCTACCAACACACAAACTGTGTGATAAGACGACCCAGTCAGTTAACTGTGGGCTGCCTGGATCAGAAAACATGTCATTCAACAAGCCAATGAGATCCGGCTCATTCCTAAGTCACATGCACGCTCATTAGAACATACCGCCATGGGCTTGAGCCTTGAGACATCACCTTTGCAAAGCTGCTTTTTCTTGCAGACGAGGCTTTTTCTGGAGGGGATCTTAAAGAGACAGGCACTCACACAATGTTTCCTTATATGTTAAGTTCAACTGTTATTTATTGGATACAGTTTGTTGGACATTTAATTGGAATTTGATTCTAGATTTGTTGATTCTAGATTTGTTTTTTGGCTGGATTGATGTAATTCAACCATAAGATGGTGCTATGTGCTATAGCTTCCACATGTTGAGCCATTAGGCTTTGAAATCAGCACCATGTTGTAGAAATAGAGCTTTCTGTGTGCTGTCCTCCTCCTTCAACCAGACTCTGAATATGGTCCACCTAAAGATGCAAACCATGATGTTGATGATTGTTTCCTCAGTTATGGATTCATTGTTTTGTCAGAAAACAGTGCAAACAGTTGTAGTTTCCAAGTTGACCCTTCAAGATGGAGGCAGCAAATGTTCAATAATCAAGGCGATTATTTGATCATCAAAATTATTGAGTTCTACTTTTTTAAGTGGAAGAGTTTGTTTCGGAGGTTGCCAAACTACGGCCCGTGGACCAACTGTGGCCTGCTGCCCGTTTTTAAACGGCTGGTAATTCAACTAAAACATGGCTTCAGCATATTTCTAATAAATGGTATGAACATTGGTTTAAACACTTAATGTCTACTAAATGTAGTGTCTTAACCTTTTGGGACTGAAATCTATATTTTACCATTTCTGTTACATCTTAATATTAGACTGACTCATTTACATCGTAATCTTTAAGTGGGCCCTCAGGCCATACACTGTAGTCCAGTTCAAAAGGAAATAAAATTTGAGAGCAGCAGATACAGAAATACTTTTTTTAAAATATTTCCAGTATTATTATTTTGATAGAAAATACATAAAAATGCTGATTTCCAGTACAACTAGTAGAAAATTGGACATTGACTATTGTTTGGCTCCTTATTTTGTTCTGCATATGGACCGCAGTCCAAAAGGTTGCCCCCCCTCCCAATTGAATTATTCTTTCAAATGTTGAATTAAGCTCTTGTGAGCAAATGAAATTGACTTTGGGTCCCGTCCCCCTCCAGGGAGGATGCTCAGGCTCCCAAGCGTGTGTCCTGGGCAAAGAGTGGCATGGGTTCAGATATCATCTCCAAGAATGGCACCCTGTCCTCCATCGCCTCCAGCCCGCACCACAAAGAGCCCTCCCACAACCACAACAACCACCACCACCTGCAGCAGTACCCCCAGCGCCCACCTTCAGACACCGCCTCCATCATCACCGCCACGGGCAGCATGGCCGGCTACCGGCCGTCCCGCCACCACGGAGCCTCCACCCCCACCCACTACGGCTACAACAACAGCACCACCCTGCCGCGCGGACAGGCCGTCTCCTCCGAGGGCAGCACCAACGGGAGCTCCCTGCCCAGACCAGAGCGCTACACGCAGCTGCCCCAGGCTCAGGTGCTGCCGCAGACCTACAGCCAGCCTCAGCTGCAGCACCAGGCGGCTCCCGTCCCGCCGCCACTGCCCACCTCCACGGTCACAGCCTCCAACATCGCCCGCATGGGAGGGGTGCCCATCATGGTGCCTGCACAGAACCAGGCTGGATCTCTGGTCTAACACCTGCCAGCTCTGGCCCAACAGTGCTGTCGACAAACAACAGTGGAAGTCTGTCCCTCTGCACTCTCAGAAAGGCTCGGCTGCTTTAACTACTATTTTAGCAGAATTACAGTAGATGAAAATGTCAAATCCACTTATTGACGCTTGCTTTCGCGCCAGGAAGCTTTCGTAGTAAGACTTTCAGACACAGACTGTTTACTATACTCAAGTCTTTTATATTGTGTATGCACTGCATACATTGCAAACTATGTATAGATATAATTTTCATACATACATTTGTCCAGTATCCTGTTTTCTACCTTATCAATGCATTTCTATTTTATTTGTTGTATTTTTTTTCTTCAATTTTTGCTATTAAATGTTATATTATATTTACTAATTCCACAAAGCAAATGGGCCATCGTGGTGTGTGCAAGTCTCATGGATGAACATTCAGATTAAATATGAAGATGGTTCTGCAGATCTTTAAAAACGAGCTAAAGGAGAAATGATCCAGATAGAACGGGTTCAAGCACAACGTATGAGTTCTATTCAGAGGAGAGAATGTTGATCAGAGTTAGTGAAGAACTGGGTGAGATATATGAAGATCTATGTCTTAATGAGAATATGTCTACAGCAGAAAGAAAGACAAAACAACATATATATATATATATATATATATATATATATATGACTAATCCTTTTCTTTTTTGGCTTTACTTCTGTCGGTGGTTCAGCTTATGAAATGCTCTTTGCGCGATTCTTTAAACACAGATTAGTAAAAGCTTCTTATAATGAGCACTATTCAGATTTGCAGTTGGGTGACTTTGCAAAAACACAAGTCCAAACTTTTAATCATTTTAAAGTTGCCTGCAGAATTGAAATTGTAAATATGATATTTATTTTCTGATTAATGTGTAGCTTATTGTTGGCCACAGCCTGTATGGAACGTATAATACAGGTCATATGTTTGCCTGCAACACCGGATACTGAACCAAAGATACACAGGACGACTGTCTTTAGAGGTCTTTATAGTGCAGTCAGTGGGGAACAACCTGTTTGCATCAACATGACATGGAAGCATTTTGACCCACAGGCTCTAGAGTTACAGACCAACCTTCTCCCACATTCAATCGGCATTGCAAAGTAACAGTAACAGGAAGCTGATATGAGTTCCTCTAAATCAAAAGCACTGATTGTGAAGATGTTTTTAAGACTTGATGGTGCCTAGTGATCAGCTACCATCAGGAGAAGATGGAGGAGATACACTATTCCTCCGTACGGGGAAACATTACAGGAATGTGATCAAAAGAAAAAACGATTACTGTTAATAGAAAGCACTGGAAACTTCCCCAGGTGATCATTTACATAAAATACATTATATTTTGGTATAAGAAGTTCCAGAACGGAAATCTGAACGTTGAATTAAGCCAGGTTCCAGATTCTAGTTTCATTTAGTAGAATATTAGAGTGAAATGTTTTTACAGAGGTAATCTCTTTGTATCACTCCATAAATCAGAAAATAGAAACACAACATTCGGCCATGTTTATAGACATCAAATGTTGTATAAATCAGGCTATGAATGACCTGTGTAAAAGCTTCAGAATATAGAGGAATGACACTGGAAGGTTGGGTTTATGGAAGTGCTTTTAAAGATGTGTTTTGTAAAATGAATACATTTTAAAGACTCTACAGATGAAATAAATAACTAATAAATATCAACATGAAACTTCCCCAGTTGATTACTTACATTAAGACATCATTTTCTTGTATTTGTATCATGTTTAAATATGCAAATGAGGTATTAACTAACGGTAACTTTTGGTGAATTTAGTAGAAATCTACAGACGCAAAGAGACAACGTAGTAAAAGAAACACCTGAATGTGTACTCCGGATGTTTTCTCCCCACTCGTCTGAATGAAGACATGTCATGGAAGCAAAATAGGTGAAAATCTCTAAATATGTGTTTCTGTCTGGCATATTGCATGTTGTCACATATATGTTGGCTCAATATGATTGAACCAAATAAGAACTGGATTTTGGCTCCAAAGCTGTAGTTTCCATTTAAGAAGATAAATAGCGGCGCATACTTCCAATAGAAAATCATTGATGTATTGCACTGCTGTGATCTCTGCTCAGTCAGTATTTCTGAAGTAGAACAGCTGTTAGCTCACAATACACACAGTAGATGACGCTACGCTCACTCACTGAGTGATTGTTGACTCTTTGTTCCAGAGTCTGAATGTATCCCAATGGCTACAGACTCAATGATCTGAGCACGTTGACGCTGAATGTTCCCAGAACGTAACATGAACCGTGGTGTTAAATACATTTTCCAACAAAACGTCAGCATCCAAGAGATATTTTAAACCAGGGCTTTTTTATTTTCTTATTCTGACTGCATTCATGTCTCACACATGGCTACTTAAATATACCATGTGGATTTAGAAAAGAAAGAGAGATATGTATGCGGATGGAGATCATGCCATCTATACTGCTGTATTGTCATTGCACTGGAGCATATGTTTGTGCACACCACAATAATTCTCAAATGAATCATTTGAAAGTCGATGAAGCTCGAGCATCCTTTGCAGACGCTTCTGTTTGACAGGAGCTTGACAGTAGTTGTGTCTTGTTTGTATTAAAATAACAGGAAGAGTTCATGTGGGAAGTCAGTCTGACGGGACTTTCTGCAGAGTCTTTACAGCTGCAGTGTTTTTACATGTGAATGGGTCATTTTAAAAAAAAGTCTACATTATGAACATTCAAATGTATTCAAGACACGCCTTTATTTTTATACAGTGATGAGGTATAAGAGCACATGAGCTAAAGAAGATGAACTGTCAGACCATGACGGATTGTACTGCAGACGACAGCAGGCCTAAGCTGTGGACGTTGATGTGCAGTGTGCACTATCCTCCATATTTATGTTCATGGAAAATGCTTTGTATGACTTTTTCAATTAAAAGAGAAATGATGAGTTGTGTGTTGGTGTTTTTCAACACAGCTTCCAGGATTGCCACATTTGCCCACAAAAATGATTCATTCATATTGTGTGTAACATCTAAACCCACAACATGTATTTTCTAATAGACATTATAATGCACAATATCAACTGTGGTGTAAAATCAAATCTTTAGTAGCATTTTAAGTTGTAAAATAGTTCCTCTTTGAATGTAACTATCCTAATTCATTTCACATTCTAATAGTGTATTATAAGTATTCAGGTTGCTATTGGCTGCATATTCCCAGAGGTCGTCCTGAGATTTACATTGAACCAGCAGAGGGCAGCAGATTGACCATTTGGGAAATACAAGAGAAGTGGTACAGCAGTCATCTGTAGACCAGAGGTCTTCAACAGGGGGTCCGCCAAACATGAATGTGTCCATTATTTTAATAGTTCAGTATTGTATGAAAGATAACAGCTATGTTTATGCATGGCAGTGGCACTAATAGGCCATCACTCATTTTCGTTTCCACATTTATGTTTAAAATAAAAACGTCAATGTGAATATCTTGTATGCATGATTATCATGCAATTGACAGACAATGTTGATGTTGGCATTGGTATCAGCTGACAAGGTGTGTTTATAAATGGCAGTGGCACGGCCTCCCTACTCACTGCACCTTGCACATGTTTAAAATAAAAACATGAATATATGAACCTGTGTATTATTTGAATAGCTTAGTATTGAATGCACAATAAAGA
>NW_022280089.1:1138708-1160319 GCF_004355925.1 Anarrhichthys ocellatus | reverse complement strand
GAGATACTTTACCATATAATTATATTGTGCTGTGTTCAGTGACAGGGTGCCTTTCGGCAGAAAACACCTCGTTCTCTTGAACTCTCTCCATAGACCTGCTGGAATGACATGACTAGTCTAACCATGTGGATCACTAAATCTACTAATCTACCTTCAATCTCTAGCCAAAAATAAGATTTGGACAGTGAATATGATATTTAACAACTTGTTACATAAGATGGACATACTGTATATTGCCATTTGTGCATGTTTGTCCCTGACCATGCTTGACCATTGTCCATGCACTCATCATAACTGGCCTTCCTGTTGGATCTTCTATAAATAGAGATGCCTATGGCAAGGACTCTGCTGGCTGGGGTCTTAACTTGTAACCTAAAGACTTGGCCAGAAAAGATTCACTATCACATAAGCAGCTCTAAAAGAAGCAATGTTTTGACAGGAATGCAGCATGTTCACCTCCCAGACCAGCTGAGGAAATTTACAAATGACTCTCATTAACCGCAGCCCTCGTGTCAGTTAGCAAGTTGCATTAATTCATATTTTTTTAAAACAGTAACGGATTATCTTTGACCTTCGTAGGAGCAGTTGTTGTTGGAGGCCTGTGACAGCTGCCTGATCTCCTCCAGCAGGGAGGGGTTGGTTCTGGAGGAGCAGTGGCTGCTCTCCTCTTCATCCTCTTCCTCAGTTTCGCCAGGATCCGGAGAGTTCTCCATCATCTCGACTATCTCCTCAATGACCTTGTAGAGAGAGAGAAAGAGAGATGGAAGGATACAGCGAGACAGGTGAATGGACAGGAAAGAGATTAGGAGACAGAAGTAAGTACACACACATCCATAAGCATCCATTTGTTAGTAGAGTGTGGCCACTAAAATGCCAGAAGCCTCCTGTATAAGTGTACATATAACTTAAATCCATTATTGATGTCTGCTTAGAGGCAGACTTGGATTTAGGCATCTGTCTACGTCCTGTACCAGCACGATAAAAGAGCAGTCCAACACGCCACGCTGTCGTACAGGACATGAAGAGCACCTCTTTAAAAAGTATGCAGGAGAAAAAGACCAAATCAAAATGGGAAAACCACATCTAGCAATGCAAAGTTTGTGTCTAGGGTTCCTCAGGGGTCTATTCCTGGTCCTTTCCTTTCTCCTTTTGTTATGCTAACATTATATTTGTCCAGGAGCAATGCAGAGATGAGAAGCTTTCTTTCACTGTGTGATGGACAAACCCTTTCTCGTGCCTTCCTCTCCAGCCATCTAGATTACCAGAACTCCTTATCGCCGGATTGCCCCAGAAATCAATGAACTTGCCAGCTTGTGCAAAATACAGGGGCTCTTACATGATCTGGAACAATGAAGCACATTTCCACCATTCTGGCCTCCCTGCACTGGTTACCTGTGGCATTTAGAATTGATTTTAAAATGTCTAAAAGAAGGTTATGGTAATTCCAACAAACAAAATGATTTTAAACAAAAAAGGTGTCAGGTAAAAGATGAAAAGGATCCATGCACCATTCAGAGTCTCATGTCACACCGTGATTTCTTTTTCCTCATTATCAAAAACAGGACACTCAAACTGCTGTTTGATCTTATACACACACACACACACACACACACACACACACACACACACACACACACACACACCTGATCAGCTGTGATGAGAGGCTCTTCCTTCAGGCAGTTGGCATTGTCATTCTTCTCATTCATCTCCTCCTCCTCTTTTTCATGGATCTGCAGAATATGAGAAGAAACATGTGAACAACAAACAGATTGGCTATGACAGCATGTCTGACGAAGAAAGTGAGGCTAACAAGAGTCATAAATGGCCTATCTGCGTTGGAATAATAAACGAAATCCACAATCAATTTCCAAAAGAACTGCGCTGGGAAGGAGAGATCAGTCATGCTCATTTGAAAGTCTTGTGCTTTAATATTTGAAAGGTTTTACATTATTTAGTATCACTTTAAAAAACTATTTCATATTCCATTTGTAAAAGTGTTTCAATAGTTTATATCTTATTTATTAATTATAAATTATAATATGACTTTCATGCAGTGTGATGTGAAGTTAAGTGTAATGTGAAGAAATCTGTGACATTGGCTTTAGAGATGGCGATGTCCATCTGCCGGTCCAGAGTGAAACGTTCATGGTTCCCAGATGTTGTACCATAATGACTTTGAGACCACAGAATGTACAAGTAGTCACTGTGATGTCACCCATTGGTTTGTGGACTATGGTTTTAAAACCTTGAATTTAACTTTTTGGCTGTCATCATCTTGGTATTTTGCAACCAGAAGAGGCACGAGAGAGTG
Source organism: Anarrhichthys ocellatus (assembly GCF_004355925.1). NCBI lineage: Eukaryota > Metazoa > Chordata > Actinopteri > Perciformes > Anarhichadidae > Anarrhichthys > Anarrhichthys ocellatus. The sequence continues at coordinate 1,158,008 of NW_022280089.1, read as the reverse complement.
AAACTAAGTACAACTGAACACTCAATAAGAGATTTTTAGACCGAAATGTTACAGTTAAGTTTCATGAACTTAAACACACTGTGAAAGGGTTTAAAGTTGTAAGAGGAAAACACAGTCAACTCCCAGACCGTGACAGTGCAGCCCCCCCCTAAGGCATACCCTGCTTTATGGTCCGTTTGACTCTAAATGGAGCATACTTTACTAAATGAACATCATGCTGTATTGAAGAAGACTTGAAACTAGAGATTGAGACCATAAACTCATGTTTACAATGTTTACTGAGGTAATAAATCAAGAGAGAAGTAGAGTCATTTTCTCACAGACTTCTATACAACCAGAGGAGTCGCCCCCTGATGGACATTAGAGAGAATGCAGCTTTAACACATGAAGCATTGCCTTCACTTTTCAGAACTGGAGGTGGCTACATTTTCCTCTAACGACACCAACAACTGAAATTTGGTTCAGACTTTCATGTTCCTCTCAGGAGGAATTGAAATCACAATGGTGATCCCTCAACGTTTCATCTAGCGCCATCATCAGGTCAACAACATGACATTGAACTCTGGTATACACTTCCTGTCTCCAAAGTGGTCGTGGTATGAGTGTGTTCGCCTCTCTCTCCATCCCTCCACCTCATTTGGAAGTGTTATGAACAACATGTGGGTGGATAAAAATACAGGAAACTAACTCAGCTAACATGCTAAACTAAGATGGTGAACATGTTAAAAATGATACCTGCTAAACATCAGCATGTTAAAAGTCATTATAGGGATGTTGCCAATGTTAGCATTTAGCTCAAAGCACTGCTGCGCCAAACTACAGCCTCACAGAGTTCCTAGCGTGGAAGACTTTGTCTGAGTGTCCTGCTAATTATTGATTCAGCATAATAGTGAGAAAGTACATTGAAAGATTTGCCATTTGATATTTGTTGAAAAATAAAATAATTCAAAGTGTGCACAGGCCTGTTTTGGTATAATCCTTTTGATTTAGAGAGAATACCAACCACTCAACTGAAGGCAGGATCTGAGCACCATGATGCATTCTCACAAGAACCCTCTGAGGCTGAAACGTCTGCTCTGGCCTTGACCAGCCCGAACATGGCCCTGACTGCTAAGTGCCTGCTGTCCAGCTTGTATGGGACTGACTGCCAATTAAAAGAGGGGCGAAAGAGGGAGGCCTCTGCTGAATGGCAGACCAGTCAAGGTTGGGCAAGCACGTCTTTAAGAGTCAGCATGAGATCAAGCCTCAGAAAAAATGAACCAGCATCTACTCGGTTTGGCACCTCAAATGAAAAATAATGCTACTTGTGGTTAAAAAAGAAATGTGGCTAAAAGGTAATACCCAAATGAAATTCTTCTTTCCAAAATAAAAAAGAAAGCTATGATTAGGCTAATAGCAGATCTAAACCAAATAGAAAGATGTGATGTGACATGTACCTCCTGCTCAGAAAGATTGCCGTTGAGTCCCTCTGAGTCGGTGCCGTCCCAGGTGGAGATGTAGTTGTCGGTTAGAGCATCCCACACACTGCAACGCAATACACAAACATGCACACATGTAAGCAAGGGCAAGAGCCACAGAAATATAAAGAAACAAGTGTCAAGACCCTATTTTGGCCTCAACTCTAAAGGACTGAAGCTGGTGCATCCACACACGCTGTAGTAATATATTTATATAAGAGCATTAGGCCAAAGTTCGGTGTGTTGTTTCATCTCCCTGGTTATAAGGAGGTCTACTCAGTCCTGTCTTCAGCAGCCTGCAACATAGTCAATATTTCAAGGTGGCAAGTCAATGATGGTGGTCAATACGCAGAGCTGGAAGCTGCAGAGGAACAATGCACAACAGAAAAAAACAGCTTACTACTCAGTAAAAGGTATCCTTAGCAGAGATTAGATAAAGCTTCTCACATCATTGTGCCAGTGGACTCTGACTGCAACCCGGAGCAAGCGTCTGTCCGAGGACGAATGACATAAAACTGGGAGAGAAGTCTCCTTTGTGGTTTTTTTCCTCCTCCGCTAAGAGGTTGGCTCAGGCCTGCCGCCCTGCTCCCAGTGACACTGCCCACACCCGGACACACACTGGACACCATTCAGCCAACCGCTGACCTCACCAGCCATGCCCGCATGTCATTACTGCGTGCACCAGCACATAAACAGGGTCAACTTTTCAATACACTCTGAGATGAAAATGAAGCAATAACAGCCCTCTGAGGCCAATTTGTAATTTGTGATTTTGGGCTATTCAAAAATAAATTGAATTGAATTGAACAAATGTCCAGAATGGAAATAAAATTAATCTTATGAAACATTTCCCTGTCAGAGAATTCCTTTTGTGCTGTGGAATTTTGTAATTGTTCCATTTTGCTTCCTTAAATGTGTATGTCAACGTGTAATTCCCCTTTACTGTAATGGGAAAATATGTCATAGTCTTATGTGAAGGTTTAAAGAATGTAAGTCCTAAAAGAGCAGACACCAAACTGTAGTTTCAGTAGATGACTTTAATTAGTTTAGTATCCAGGTGTCTTGTTATCTGTTATCATTGTGCACTGTTTCTTTCTTCTTCGTATCTGTTATCTTGTGCACTGTTTCTTTCTTCTTCGTATCTGTTATCTTGTGCACTGTTTCTTTCTTCTTCGTAAGACAGAGACACAGAGAGGCCTTGACTAACAGAGATCCTCTGTTTGAAATACTTTTGACTTCCTTTGTGACGCATTATCTGAAGTTGTGAAGGCGTAAACCTTTGCATGCATATATGATGTGTGAGGGTAAAGAATGTCTATTCTGTCTCTGCAATAGTCATTTTAACAATGTCACAGTGGCTTCAAAGGAAGCATCTGCTGTGTGTTTAAACGGTTTATTGTAAGGCAAACTGTGAACAAAGGGATTTGCAAACAGGAGATAAAGCATCTTCCTGACTGTCTTAAATGAAGTATACTAAGGCTTGAAGGATGACCTGCCTTTTATTGTGTTCTTTGTGCATTCTTGTTAGCTAAGCAGATAACAGGAAGCTGTCTGAGCATAAATGTCCATGCATTGTGACTGTTAGGTAGACCACTCTTACAGATCACTGCAATGTGTCTGTGAGACTGTTCTCTTTGCTTGCAAGCAAATAAATTGACTTTACAAACCTTGATCATTCATCAAAACTCTGTTTACTTTATATTGATAGAAAACCTTCACTTTCTTCTCCCGACTAGTCATAAGAAATATTCCACAACATTACGGCAGTTTGTATGGAACAGTGCTATAAAATGAACCCAGTTCACACAAAGAAAACAAATCATACACAGACCAAATGATTTGTTTCTAAAAAACAATCACAGCTGCTCCAGATTGCACATACAATAGTTATTCTTAACTTTTATCAGCTTGACAGAAGTACCACCGCTGATAAAATAGTGAAACTAGAATAAAAAATATGAACTAACAGTAGAAAAGTCATCACAACTGAGTAAAACGTTATCTCAACAGTTCTGGACATGAGAAAACGTCACTTTCTTTCTGAGAGTTAGATGAGAAGATTTTGTTTGCTTAACATGTAGCTAAAGACAGTTAGCTTAGCATAAAAACAGGAAATTGTGGGAAAGTTGCTTGGCTCAGTCCAAAGCTAAACACATCTGCTTACTTGTGAAATTAGAATGTGTGGTTTTATGGGGGGTTATTCATGGCTGGATTTTTTTATCTTTGGACAGAGCCAGGTTAGCTGTCCCCCTGTTTCTAGTCTTTATGCTAAGCTACGCTAACATGCCGGCTGTAGCTTTTTATACTGTGTAAAGAACGATAATGAAATTGTTTTTTTCATCTAACTGAGTATATTTCAAACATATCATTTTTGAAACTAAACACGTTAATTAAAATGTCACTTGCTTCATAAAAAGACATTTTTTAAAAATCGAATCAGTAATCTCCACTAAACTAACCACAACAACACACGAAGAACATGCGTAACACAGGGACGTGTTTGGTCACGGTGGCCAGCAGGAACTGGAACCCCATGTCACAAAGCTGTCCTGCTGTATGTCTTGGCCCTCAGCCTGAAGAGAAATCAGCAACTGGGGATTAGGCCAAAATGAGCGACAGACTGGTTTCAGCCAAACAGCAGATTTACATTTTTGCTGATTATCTATGTGGGTCTGTAAGAGTCTTTAAATCAGACTAGATATTTACCATAACACATGCCTCCATGTTATGAACATCAGTACGGTCTTAGTTTCTATTAATAGCTGCTTGAGGTGAATAAATATCTAGTGATTGAGACTCACTTGATGTGAAATCACAGCATGGATTATGAGAATCGTTATGAACAGGGAAGAACAATGAGTCATTGTTAATGACAAGAGTTGTTATGTTTGACTGGGACATATCTGTACTGGTTTCCTAAAGCTCCGTGGTCTACTCAGTCAAAGCTCTAGTCATCAATACAAACTATTTTTAAAAGCAATTTAATTGTGTTTGACCAATCATGTGATTCCCATCCGAAAAGCTCTCCTCTTACACCTACGGTCGGGCTATTTTTAGCACGATTCATATCCCCACAGTGTGAAGACGTGTGTGTTTCTGCCTCAGAGCCTGCTAGCGAGAGGAGGAGGATCTGGCAGTCAGCTGGTGGAGAGGCAGAGACAGAGACACACCGACAGAGCCAAAGCTAACTGAGGCGTACAGCGCTGCACATTGAATAATTCACCATGACTGTGGAGCCGGGGAGGGTGGGGTCATGCTGCTGATTGACCGGGTCTGTGTGTGGAAATATTTAGGCCTTTGTCATGTGGGACGTGCTAAGCCACTGTTTTGGGACTTGAGGGTGTGTTGTGCATGGTATTGATGCCTATGTTAGTGTGCAATTAACATGACTCTATATTTGTGGTCATTTTGATCACTGTATTTTGTTCCAGGCTGCATCACAAAGCCCAAATGCAACCAAATGTAGGTATTTTGTTGAAAATACTGGAACATACTGTTAGATACTGTTTGTATTGTCAAGTTATCTATTTTTAAGCCAAGAATACTGATGCAAATGCTTTTTGATTAAGTAGAAGTGCCAGTTCAGACTGAGCATTATCAGATCAATTAAGACCTCAGTTATGCACATTGAAGGCTTAAAAATACATATTAACATACTGACAAATGTCACAAAATACGATGAATATTTTGACAAACAACATCAACTGTGGCCACTCACTCTTCATCCTGCAGCCTCTGCTCATCCTCCTGGTTGTGCGACTGGTTGCGTATGGGCGCCAGGACCTCCGTCTTGGTGTTGTAATTATGGAAGCACACATTGAGCTTCTCGTCGAACTCATTCACCAGGTCCTCCATCGACTTGAAGCTCATCATCTCAGAGAAGTTCTCCAGCTCTGAGAAGTCCTCGCGGGTGATAGAGGCCAGGGGGACGGTGGTGGTGGTGGAGTAAGAGGTGTGTTTGAGCGCCGGGTGGTCCAGCTCATCCATGCGGTAGGGCCGGAGGTCCTCAAACTCCTCATCCAAACACACGAGAGGGGCTTCCATGGTGACCCCCGTCTGTTAATCTCTGAGCCCTGCACAGAGAGAGAGTGGGCATATACTGTAGTGTTTGATGCACTTTTGTTTGCTAAGTCAGCACAGCTTATAAAACTAGTGTTTCAGATGTCATCACCAGCTGTTTAATGAGATATTGCAACTGTTGCAGCCAGAGGAATACACTTATGGGCAATACAGAGGCAATGTGGAATAGTGAGGTCCAACAATGCATTGGCTAATCCATCCAAACTATTGTGTTGGTAACGCAACTGTGTCCAAGGACAAACTTGTAAGTTTCCCTTTGGGGCCATTTGCTATTAACTTCCTAGAAGGCAAAACCTTCTCCATCCATGGTTTGCATTTTGGGGTAAAATAGTGGGTAGCAATCTATAACACAATGATGTTCTACATAAACTATAAAAACTATTTATAAACTGTAAAGTGAACTATTCAATTAAATGACTAGTTTTATTTTATTTTGGTATTTTTGTCATATTGAGATTGTCAGATTGTAGCTTTCAGGGGCAAAATCTGGCAAGACTGGCAAGCTGAGCACATCTGCAAGCCGAGCGAGCAGTCATGCCTTACAAATAGAAGAAGAAGCACGTTACCAGGGCCGCTATAATAACGTGCACTGGGCCGGTTGTAAAGACCTAACACCACTGGCTTCAGAAAATGTGTTTTAAAGGGAAAGACCTGATGAGAAAGAGCTCAGAAGTCCTCATCTGTTCGATCCACCAACAACCACAAGGATTTATCTGGAGTCTCCTCAATCATGCCTGCCTCACCTCATGTGGAATGGCACCATGTTGTCTACACAAATAGGAGATGGAGGTAGATGTGCCAGAAGGGGACCAGGTCCCAAAGGGGACCGGACCAGTTGGCTCTACTGGTAAACCACATTAATTAACTACGTCTCCTGGGATTTAAACGGATGAGGTTTCCAAGATTCTGACATGAAAGGATGAACTGTCATAGTGTAGAGTATATCACAGTAAGGATCGTCTTTATGGCTGCTCAAGTGTTCCTTGCAGGGGTTTGATAAATAAATATATATATATCTGGGTGTAAAAATCTATCTTTCAATAAATTGTGTCATAAATGGAGTCAGATAATTATAATGCTGCTCTGAGAATGATTCTGCTTCAGAGGGATGGACTCATCTTCAATCTCATTTTAAGTATCAGATGCAAATGTTAGTGTACTTCCCATGATACATTTTTACATCACAATTATACACCCCAAAGCACTTTTGAGGTTCTGGTACACACTTCAGAAAATGACTTCTAAACATAATCGAAAAGGTATGAAACCTAAATATAGCACCTTACAATGAGACAGGAAATCAGCAGGTCCAAGTTCATTTAGCTTGGTTTTTAATGCATCCTTTGTGTATTCATTTTTCAATTATTAGTTTATTTGTAAGGGACAAGTGGAAAGGAACAGGGAGTTTCCGGAGCAGTGTCCGATGTACTGTACACGTCTATAACAGACACACTAACGAAGATTCAGATGAAACAAACAACAGAAAACCTTTACAGCATTGACTTGAGTTCATAAATAATGACTAGTCGGTGTCACCATTACAATTCTTATCCAGGACTTGACTGTAATAGAGACCATTTTGAAATCGTGAATTCCACAGGGTTGTGCCTTGAGAATGCAGTTTGTTTAAAGTCCTACCGTTTCCTTCTGATATACTTCTGGTGTTAGTGGTGGTATGGTGATGTCTAGTTATGAATGTGTTTAAAATGGGTGGAGCTAGATGGTGGAGATATTTAAATGTAAGTGTGAAAAAAAGATTCTTCTTCTTTAGGATATTGAAATGATGAAATCTTAGTGGTTTCATTCTTAGTTGGTTCTGTTCAATAATTACAGTTAATGAACTGGTGGGAAGCTTTTTTCTTTCCCACGGTGAACAGACAAAGGAGTTCATACTCTCAGGTATGTGCAGAGGACAACTCAGGACTCCCACATTAAAAAACACAACACATTCTCTCTATTTACACTCGTGAAACTATCGTCCCATGGTCTATTGATTTAGCAGTAAAACAAATCCATATCAGTTCTTGTTGAACTCGTACACACATGTTTGGGGTAAGAATGGACTTGCTACCTTTAATACTTCAATAAACTGGAGTAGAGTTTAGAGGAAACACTCTGGTCATCATTATAAATATGTTCCACCCCTCTGATTTTATACCAAATCAAGTTCCATCTCCACAGAAGCTCCGATGGTTCTACTGGGACATATCACCACATGGGGAGCCAAGAAGTCTCGAGGCCTGTTATTGGTAAAGATATTCCTTGTTTCCAAACTTCCCAATTCCAAAATGATGAGTCTTTGCTTATAACGTTTTGATAGGTTCCATCTAATTTAATGATGGTTTTATCATAATAGAATATTGATCGTGCATACCAATGAAATAATGCCCTGAAACACTTTTTCCATTTTGCCACTTGAGCTATTTGTAATTGAAAATGAAATGTAACCTTAGCTGTAAGCTTACAGCCTGAATGGGTGTAAACCTGCAAACTGAAGCGGCATCATTCTTGTGCAGGACTTCATGCTGCAGTCAGACATTTTAGAGAAGTTGTACCTCGGTCAGGTTGTCTGACACAGCGTCATCACACTACTGAAGCCTAAACTTCCTCCTTGGTGCTTTGCTGGACCGTGGCCTGGCCTAATGGGTGAGTACAGAGGAGCCCATTTAAAAACAAGCTTGTGCAGGCCTCTTCCTCCCATCACTCCACTCAGCAAAGTGCTGAGAGTCTCGTCCACTCTTTCCCTACAGCTCTGTCCTCTCCAAACTGCTGTGTTTCCTTTTTTAATTGCGTCTGCTTCATCTTTGTCTTAGAGTTTATCTGTAATGTCTCTGCCGAGAAAGTGACTCCATGTTGAATAAATCCTGAATCATGTCCGTCAACAGATCCAATTAAGGTTATTTGGTCTACTCAAATAAGGAGCATTAGCGGCAGACTCTAACCTTGCCACAGGGACTTTTGGCACTGATGCGCTGTTGCTTGAAAATTTGACAGGGTGAAAAAATCACAAATTGAATTTGCTAACAGCACTCAGTCATGCTGCATCCTGTCTATTTACTGCTAGCTCCATTGACTCTGGGATATGTTCTTCTAGCATAAAGAGAGGGAGTGGAATCACAGCATCCACATTAAAGCCGACAGCAGCATGTTGTTTGAGATGTGCAGGGATCGAATGTCTGCAATAGTGTGTGTTTGGGATGTGTGTCAACCTTTTTTTTTTGGGTATGTGACCTTCACAGCGAGAGGTGGTGGTGGTCTCAGGTGCGTCTCTGTGCTCCACAAGAACGCAGGTATAAAAAAGAGCCAATCACGAGGGCTCATCAGAGGTCATTTAAGGCATGGAGCCAAAACACTCATCACTCCGTGGGAGGGGTGAGCACAACTACATGACCACACAACACATCCAACACCGATTCCACTGCAGATCTGGAAAGCATTGATGACACCATCATGCTTGTCATATGAAGAAAGTCCATCTTTTGACGTGTTGGTTTATTTAATTCTGAATAAAGAATCTTATTTGTACAAGAACAATGCCGACACATATACAAGTGCTATTTAAATCAATCTGCTGCGAATGAATATGAAATGAAATCATTGTTCACATCTAGTATGACCCCTGCTTAACCAAAATCATATTTGTATTGAAAATGCCTGTGGAATCATTCTGTCCCACACAAATATAACTGAAGCAGATTTCAATTCAAATCATTGTTCTGGCCGCCATAGCAGGAATGGAAATCAAGCAAGTGCATGTCATCAGCTCATCAGAGGGAGAAAAAAGAAAAGAGGAGAGTGGGGGAGGGAGAAAAGAGCAGCGAAGAGCAAAGAAGGAGAGATGGAGGAAACCATGGTTACAAGGCAGGGATGGAGGGAAAATGATGCACAACAAGGAGGACCTCAGGGAGGTCAGGGCTGGGAGAAGGACCAGCAGGATGACGCGTAGAACAGGAAAACAGATTACCTGCAGTAGATGTGCCGCTGTTGTTCTGGTTTGGTGTGTCGGCAGGATCTTCTCAGAAGAGGAGAATCTGTGCCTAAGCCTCCCTCCGCTGCAAAACCCACCGACGAGCAGCAGCAGTCACAGTCATTCCAGGGGGAAAGCCAGAGAAACAGAATCAGGGACGTGAAGACGGCGGTGTGAGCTTCGGTCTGTATCCCTTCCCTCACCCGTTAGCCCACAGCCACCCTTATGTGTCCTCCCACAGTCCGTTGTTTTCCAATCAATAGGCAGCCAGCCCAGCTCACACTGAGGCTGCGCACTGCCAGGCCTCTGACGATATTAGCCCCCCCTCCCTTTCTTCCCTCACTCTCCTCTCGTTCTCCCTTTGTCCCTGCCTCCTCCCTCCTCCCTCCCTACACACATTAATTCCCCAATATTCATGAGGACAGAAGGAGGGGGTGGGAGGGAGGAGGTTTGGGGGAAGGAGATGTGTGTGTAGCAAGGTGGCACATTGTTTATAGGTCTACCTCTACATTAAATCCTGATTATATCAACTGTGCTCATTCTGCCACAGATCAGAGTGGAATCACATACCCAGAATGCATTGTTGTAAACCTGTATGTAAAACTGCACAGTGACAAAAATGAATGAAAATCACACTCTGAAGCATTCGAGACTAGCTTTGAAAATTAGATGATATAAAAAACAGATACGCTTTTAAAATCCAGCTTGCATTTGCTTCCAAAGCCTTTGTCATTATTTAACTGTCTTTCTTATTTTGAAACAACAAAGCAGAACGTGTCAGAAAACAACAAGTTTAATAAAAGATCCTTATAACCTACTGCTGTTCCAGGTCATTACTTTCTGCCACTTTTATAACACAGAGCAATCAAGGAATTCAAAATTCATTTTAATTGTTGAAGATGTTACGTAGCCACTCAAGAATGTTCATAAAGTTATTGGCCCTCCAATCTTCAAGTTGAATCTAAGTAAGGACTATTGGACACTAAGAGTCGATGTCTCTGATACATGAGGAGAAGATGTGAGGATTGCAATGAGTTCCACTGGAGGCTCTGACTGCACAGCAGCAGAAGGAGATCACACACAAACACAGAATATAAACTACTGGCACAGTTGAAAATATGAAAATAACATCCACAGTATAGGATCCTCTTGAAATTAATTTCAAATAACAATAGAAGACAACATATAAAAAAAGATGCTAATGCAAAAAAGCCAAACGATCACAAACTTGATGCTGACCCCTCCCTCCCTCCCAGCCTGTGCTTCAAAATCTTCATAATCCCTGTTTTCAGTCTGTGGTGGGTGTTTACACCTCCTGTCTGAAAGCCTCGGCCCTACGAGAGCAAACACATGCAGTCACATAATAGTTCACACACACACTGAGTGCACTCAGACTGGGAAAGATTATAATATGGCTATCTTTGCTGCCTGGGACATCCAGCTCTCAGATGTGAGCACATTTGACGGATTAGGCTTTTTACAGCCTGAGGGGTTCAGAATAATTGAGAAAATAAGCTGTTTGTGTCAGCGAGGACTTTTTCATGTTCCAGACTTTTCAGATTTTATACAGTAATTCAGATTGAAAAATGTGTCTCTACTGGTAGAAATGCTATGTTTTATGTACCTATTATAATATGTATTTATTATAAAAATAGAGCCGAGAGCTTTATAAATATAAAGTGAGAGGTGGGACTTTCACAGAGACACGTACTCCTTAAGGGACAGTGTGTAGCATTGCAGGGGATCGATTAGCAAAAATATAATATAATATTCCTAACTATTCTTTCCTTAGTGAATGTGTGTTTTTTGTTAGCTCAGAATGAGCCCTTCATATTCATAAAGGCAACAGGTCCTTTTCAAAGAGTCCACCATGTTGCACCGCCATGTTTCTATAGAAGCCCAGAACGGACAAACCAAACACAGAGAGAGCCTTTCGTGTTGTTACATTACCTGAAGGCCACCGTAGTTCTCCTACACGCTTATGAAACTGTGATAACATGAGCCAGAGTGTAAAACTGTGACGCTACTAGCTGACGTTTGACTTCAGCTGCTCATTAAAATACGGTTATTATGGTACGGATGCGAGGTGAACAAATGAAGTGTTTTTATTGCTTTTGTACTTTTAGAGCTAGAATAACAAATTGAAATGACTCTGTTATGGAGCTCAAGATTTCAAAATGTATCTCCTCTTATAATGTTTAAATTAATTTTAAATATAATAATTTTAATATTTAAATCCCATAAAACACAACAGTGAACAAGACTTTTGGATTTTGAAAGTTGTTCTTAAATGCCTTGGTGATCAGGGGGAAAAATAAACATTGTGGCCTGCAGATGAAAAACTATTAACATTAAAGAAGTCACATTGAATGTGTAAAAAAAGAGATTAAACTGTGTGTATCCATGGATTGTCCTGGACGCACAACTTACAATACTATACTCGTGTGCAAAGGATAGTCCACACATTATTTATTACACTCAAGACGTTTTAGAATATATTTTTTCAGTAGCTGCTCAAACAGCACAGATCTGAATGACACTAGGATGGATGTCATGTTATTCCATTGTGCGTGGTCTCAGATCACACCCAGTCAGCAACACATCCTCTGATACAGACACGACCCAATGCATCATGGGTCATCATCTATCCCTCGATAGGCTTCAGCTAAAGGCTAACGACAACAACGGCTCCTTTCAACACAGATGAATGGATAACTTATCACAGAAGACATTCATTGTTGGATCTATTAGTTTTATACAGATGCTGCTTGATTACAAAGCTTCTGAAAAGCGGTGATGAGCGGAGGCCATCTAAAATGAGTTTACTTTGGTGTCATATACGACATCGCCTCTGCCACATTATTGCTCCATTCGCTCACTTCTCCACTTTCTAACTTTACATGCAGTCCCTGCTACCTGCTTATCGTGCAAACTAACACATTTCTTTCCATTGCCTTTCTCTTTTCCTGATTTTCTGCCTTTTCCCCCTTGTCTCCTCGATCCTCTAGCTTGTCACCCTTAAATCGATGTCAGCGCTACAAAGTGTGTCACCAAAGAGAGTCCTTCATATAGAGCGGCACGATAAAGAAACGACCTCACAACAAGCCCAACAGTCTGTGAGCCCTCCGAGTGCTTCATCTGCGATGTCTCAGACCTGTGGCCATATTGGGACCGCTTATGAAGATGACTCCATCTTTTCTATTGCTGCAGTCAAAGTTAAGAGCGGCAACAACACGGTGCAGACGTGCCTTTTTGGATCCAGGAGAGAAAATTGAACTTGAGGAGTAAAATAACTCGTATTCTGTTGAGAACAAAGGGCCAGAATGAGATTGTAAATGCACATATTGTGTCAGCTCGTCAAGTGTTGAGGAGACACTGTTGCCTGACAAAGCTTGCCTTACCAGTCGTGATCATTAGTGTGATGCATCTTGACCAAACACCAACTCTTTAGTCTCTGCAAGCAGCTGCTTCTTCTCCACACAGGAGAATGAAAGGGGGAGAAAGGGGGAGAAAGGGGGAGAAAAGGAGATAAAGGAGATCTGGCCCGTCAGAGGCCTCCAATTTCTACGGCAACATAGCTCACACAGCCCAGCAGGGCACAGACGCTGGTTGCCATGGTTATACCGTATTGCACTGGCAAAGGCATCAGAGAGGAATAAGTAGCTAGCAGTAAAAGCTACCAGTTAGCCTTATGTGCTGGTTTGAATTGAGGAGATGGGACACAGCGTGTGGCCTATTTTCTTTATGAATTAACTTAATAAGAGCTAAATATAGGCTACATTTGTAATGTGTGCCAGCACGGTTGGTATGGAAATAGCTGAACTGCAGAAAGAAAGTAGCTGCATATTTGCGGTGACATTTTCACACAAAATCTTAGCATCTTAAACAAGTGATGTGGTCACAATGACAGCTGTCAGAATTGAATGGAAACAGATTTTGACTAATTTGACTGATTAACAGACCTTCAACCTTTCTTAATGAGCTAAACAATGGATCAGTTGGGTATCCAAGGAACACTGTTGGCCCTGCATTCGGTCTTTAAAGGGGGGTCCTCCGCTGCATCGGTCCACATCAAACGCTTGGAGGGATTGGAACACCCAGTCCTCAAAGTAAAAACAAAAGTTAAGAAAAGTATTTTTCTGGAACGGAGGCCACAGCACTACAGGAATAAGAGAAGCTTCAGCTTTTGTGTCTTTATCTGTGAGTCATAACTTGTCAAAGGAGACGATAACAGGACTTAAGCTATGAGGATTAAAGAACACACCCCCATAGACTCTCTGTGTGAATGAGACGTTATAATAATTAGATTCTGCAGCTTGTGCAAATCCTTTCATTAGGTGTCCCATGCTGAAAATACATACACATGTAATACAAAATCTATATTGCTGTAAATAATATTTTTAGAGAACAACAATGTAATTGTAAAAACACCATTTTCATCCATGTATTTCAAAAGTATGCCAGGAGATGGAATGTAGTTTTGTCTTGTCTAGTCAGTCTGTACTTTGCTGACATAGTGGTGATCTGCTCAAGACAAAAAGAGCGTGATTTCAAATATGCCACATAATATCTTATTGTATATAATATGCTACTATAATCAGAGTACAGACAATAAAGCATTGACCCTGGGCCCCTGGGTGCTCTCACTGTGTCCCTGACTGTAGGACTGTGACAGGCTCCTGCATTGATGGTGGCTCAACAGCAGAGGGCACCAATGCAGTTTCATTTGCATTTTATTATTATTCCTGGAGCTGCTCCATCACTGAAGTGTCATGGGACATATTGTTTTCTATGCGGCCTGCAAATAAGACTCATTACTTCCATAAGGATCATAACAATGAAAGTTCTTCTCTAAATCAGAGGACTGCTGGTTTTTCCTGAGTAGACTGTTCAGACTGGAGGGATCTCTTCACTATAACAGAGGACATTTTGATTAATGCTGGTGCAGACAATGGCCGACCTGATCTGTCTGTTCTGCTGTCTTTCCTTCTTTTAATTAAATATCAGACCTCCCCAATATACATCATCTCTTCTTTAAATCTCTTGAGTAGATATACTGCAGTCAAATGTTTCTGAACAGTTTATATTCTCGGATTGTTGATGCAATCAGGCAACACGCTTGTTGTTGAAACGTAAAGAGCAGTTTATTCACAGAGCACCTCTCTGATGCAGTCCTCTTAAAGTGCTTTACAAGTCAATAAAAACAAGACAGCTAAAGAACACAGAAGTGACGGGTCTGTCCACCCTAAAGGCTGAAGGAGGGAGGTCTGACCGAGGGGACAAGTCGGGGTCAGATGACCCTCTAGTCCAAACTTTATAATATAGTGTCAAACATTAATGAATAGAACTTTCAGCCTTTGGACTGCTGTTCTAAGAGAAGGACAATTCAACATACAATAGATCACAAACAGCAGCACAGAACCTTGTCTTTAGATAAATATATAGTAGACTGAGTCAGTAGACGTGTTATAAGAAGGTTTATACAGCAGTGTCTCCCGTAGGGACTCCTGTCCTCTGCATACTGAAAGTCATGTGGAATTTGTTCATATTTGTTATGATTATATTCCATGTAGCTGGCTATGTATTTTACAGCAATGATGTGCTGAATGATGTTCTTCTATGGTTCTGTCTTTACAAAGTCACCTTTAAAAACAGTCACAGTTAAAGTCACAGTTACAAACCTTTCACTTGCTGATGTCAGGTTATGTGGTAATGAATGTTTTCTCATTTCGAATGATGTAAAAGATGTCTGAAGGTTAATCACACATCCCCTCATATAAAGGCCATTATCGTCTCACAGGGTTGTCGATCCTGAAGCCTCCTCCAGTGAAGTGAGGTTTGCTGCTCAGCTGGGGCAGGGCTTCCAGCTGCTCCACCGTGGTCCTGGTCCTCTGCTCGCTGATGAGACACACAGAGATCCAGGGCACAGAGACCGAGCTAAGCTATCACTCGATGGTACATGTTGTTCCCTGCATCAAATGAATTGTGCATGTTGAACAAATCAATACTACTTCATTAAAATGACAAAGATCAACCTCACCTGTGAAGCTTTTTCTGGCTGAGGTACTTCTTCTTAGTGTTTGCTAGCTCATTAGATAATCTTTGATTCTCACTTTTGTACTCGTTCATCTTTGAGTCGAGCAATCTCACCTCTGCTACCAACGCCTGTGAAATCAGAAAAAGATGACATCATTTTGTGTTAGAACGTGGAGAAGCAAACAGGTACCAGCTTTGACCTGCAATCAGGTGCTGCACCTGTTCTCATATAGATGAGTGTCATGTCTTAACATACACATGGACAGTTAAACAGTGAGCTGTATTGGTGAAGATCATTTGATACAAAGAAAGTGAATGGATGAACTGTCTGATACAGTATCAACTCACATGTATTTGTATCGGACAACAAATTGAAATGATCTGATGGAGTTTGGCACGTACTGTATTTAGACAACTTGTTCTATATAATTAAAAACATTTCATGAGAGTCCTTCATCCGAAATGAAGGATTCTCCCCTGAAAAGGGGAGTTGTGTGATGACCTGGAGCTTTTTAGTTCTCTCTCTGATGGTCCACTGGCACTGCTGGAGCTGCTCAGCTGCCTCTGGACCCGGCTGCCGGGCCATTATGTGCTTCAGCTCCACATACAGCTTCTCCTTTTCCTTGGTGGGGAAATAGAAGGAAGGGACATTCAACAGATGATGGAGAGGTAGAATGAGTGAGTGAGTGAGCCTACATGCTCTTCACAGCCTGTTTCACCAGGAGGGGCGTGTGTTGCTCTATGTCACAGTGTCTTCCTTGCTACTACCACCAAATCATGCTAAAGTCAGACATAATCAAATTCTACACATAGAGGCTTTAAAATACAGAATCACGACAATACGGAAAAGCATCAGTCTTCAAAGATTTTGGCCACAACCAACATAATAATATAATGCAAAATACATACAACATAACGTGGGTGATACATTCTTCTAATTGTTAACAATTAAAGTACCTGGTATTGGTTGAGTATCAAAGCCTGTTATATATTCTTTCTCTCTTCCATATATCCATTAAAACACATGAGTGAGCCTCACTGAAGCACTAGAGACATGTTCCTTCATCACCATGAACACACAATGTAGTTTATTTTGACTCAATCCTACATACACCGTCCTGCCATGTGTGTGGATGTGGATAGAAAATGTGGATTAATCCTCCTAGGAAAATAGTCCCCAACAAATGCACTATTTATTCTTATTTGGGTACAACTACAGTGGTCAGCTAATTTACTGAAGTTATTGTGCCCTTTTTCAAAATGAAAGAAGATATTTGTGACCCACATATACAGTATATATATATATATATATATATATATATATATATATATATACACTTTCACAGACTAATGTCTTATTGGTTTGGGTCAATTCATGGGACTTGTTGTCAGTAATCATAATTAAGAATATCATCAGCCTTATCCTTTAAAGTGCCAGTGTGTTGCATTTTGAACGATTGTGAAACTGTAGTAACGTGAGCCGCAAAGTACAAAACTGTGGTAAAGCCAGCTGCCATGTGACTTTTGTTGCTTCTAAAGTAGAGTTATTACGATAAGGATGGCCTCTCAGCCTTACCACGGTCTTGCACTCCGCGGCTTACCATCTTGGATTGGGAGGAGTGAGCGGAGGGCCATTCAGTTGGTTGCAAACTGCAATCACACCACTAAATCCAACACACTGTCCCTTTAAGGCCTAATGACAAAATGGATCAAATATGGAACTAATGACAGATTCTATATAGTAAATAACAACTTAAATCAACCCTAGTTTCTGATGCCATATAGTTATGAAGATGTATCAAAAAACACGGACTTATACAACTAACTATCAAACTCAGTGTGTACATTGAGTGTGTGTACTTGTGTACACGGTTCATTAAGGAGAGTGTCAAGTGTTTACCTGTAACAGGAGTTCGTGTTCCTCCAGCTCTTGGGTCTTGGCGATCAGTCGTTTTTGTAAGGACTGAATCTTCTGGATGAGTTGGTATTTGCCGGGATCACTGCCCTGCAGAGAGAGAGTCCTTTAGCTGTTAACGGCCTGATCTTTTCCTCTTTGAATGATGACACTGTGCTTGAGGTGTGTGAATGGTCTTTTAGAAAAAAACTAAATGCTCATGTCACTGAAAGGAGAGAAAAACAGAGGCTTGGGTTGTATTGGCTAAGATAAATCACACAGACACTATTAAACAAGTGCTTCACCTCCAGTCGCCTCCATCGGTGAATATTTATGGGCTTCAGCTGTTCCTCGAGGACGCTGTTCCTCGTCCTCTCTCTAAGCAGCTCCCTCTGCAGGTGGAACAGCTCTCGCCTGTGAAACAACAAATCCTATTTCCCACAGTTCTCACATACAACATTATCCAAACAAGTAAAACACTAAAGCTTAGTTTGTACTCGCCGTAGTGAAGCCGGCACAAAATGTGCTTGGCAGTAAATGAGTTAATTAACCCTGCGGAGCACCTCTGAATTTCTCCAACTATAGACGTGATCAGAGCTTTTCAGACATGACTGTCACAAATATTCACTGGTAAAAGCACTATTTACATGCCTGAGGATTTCACCAAGATGTCTTAAAAAAGTCTAGATTTGAGTAAATATTTAATATTAATATTCAACCTTTGCAATTCTTTTTCCATCCTGTCCTCCTTCTCTACTCCAAATTCTTCTCTTAGAACAATTCCCCGCTGACTGTCTCTGTTCAAACTCCTCCACTTCCTGTTCTCTTCATCCTGCCCAGGCCCTCCTCTCTCTTTACCTCAGGTCCTCTGTGTTGTGAACAGTCTTGTCCAGGATGCTCTTCTTGCGTCGGAGCCTCTTGATCTCCAGCTTGAGCAGGCGGATGTCATCCATCCGCTGGCTGTAGTGGAAGTCCCCCTTGCTCAGGATCGATTGCTGGATCCTGATCTTCTCATAGAGCAGCGCACGCTCATCGTTGCGGTGTAGCAGCTGTTTGCCCAGGTTGTCTCGCTCCCTGATCACCTTGAGAGAAGTTTTGCCAACAAATAAATCAGATACAAGTCTCTGCTTGTCATCCTCTGTCCCTACGTATTCTAGTCTACCTCCCTCTCTTTCTTTACCTGGTCCAGTTGTTTCTTCTGTTGGACCTGCTCAGCATCGGCGTCGGCTATAATCTTCTGCAGTTTTTGCTGCTCTGCTTTCTGACTGTCAACACGCTGCTTTGTTTCTTCAAGCTGGAGCTTCATCAGCTGCAGCTCCCCCTGTAGCAGGACACAGACATGGGTGCACACATGCACACAACTTAGACAATGAAGGAGGCCCTAAACAAGTAAAAACCAGTCATGGTTAATAATGGCTGGTTAATCTTTAGATAAGAAGTGGGTCAATGGTTCCCAGTGCTTCTTGACAAGGCAACTTTCAACAGATGAAATATAGTTCATGCTCATACATTAACGTGTATTCATTTGGCAGATGCTTTTGTCCAAGTGCATTTTAAAGGAGCATTGTGTGAGAGTTAGTGGCCTCTATTGGTGAGGTTATAGATTGCAAGCAACAACATAGCCCTCCACTCACCCTCCCTTTCCAAGCGCTTTGGACCTTCAGGTGGGGTTAGGCTTTAGGATTGTATTACTATAGGAGCTACTTTTATCAATACTACTTTTTTATTAAAAAACAAAGACATTCTGAACAGGATCAGATCTCTTGTCCTCCTGTTGTCTGTCCTCCTATCCTCTGTCCTCCTGTCCTCTGTCCTCCTGTCCTCTGTCCTCCTATCCTCTGTCCTCCTGTCCTCTGTCCTCCTATC
>NW_022280089.1:1131456-1138698 GCF_004355925.1 Anarrhichthys ocellatus | reverse complement strand
CTGTCCTCCTATCCTCTGTCCTCCTATCCTCTGTCCTCCTGTCCTCTGTCCTCCTATCCTCTGTCCTCCTGTCCTCCTATCCTCTGTCCTCCTGTCCTCCCGTTCTCTTGTCCTCCTTTCCGCTTTGAGCACAGCCCGACAGAGAGAGCAGAGGAGATGCACGCTGCGTGATATTAAAGGACACCTAAACATTAAAAAGTACTATAATATACTATATGAAGCACCAGTAACGTTTTTTTCTAAGCTACCAAAAACCTAATGTTTTTTAGTTTCAAGTGATTGTACACTAATGTTTATATGTGTGTTTATATTCAAGTTCTGCCAATGAATCCCCCAAATGTTACACATTTAAATGATGATGAGGAACTCAAAAGCACAGCCCACTATGAACCAATGAGGCAGGCTGCAATACCTTGAGGGCCTCATTGTCCTTGTCCAGACGCTTGTGTTCCTGCTGATCCTTGGTAAGGGCAAGCTCCTTCCCAGTGATCTCATCTCTCAGTCTGGTGACCTGGTTGTTCATGGTCTTCATCTTCCTCTTCATCTCTGCAATCTCTTCCTGAGGAGAGAGACAGATAGTGAAAGAAGGGTGGGAAAAGACAATTGTACCATATTAGACATTTGTGTAAAATTGTCATAACTAGCATATCAAGGTCACAGTGACCTTTGACCAGCAAATTCAAATCAGTTCATTCTTGAGTCCAAGCGAACGTTTGTGCCAAATTTGAAGAAATTCCGTCCATCATGTTCATGATGGACGGACAAACCATCTGATGGACAACCTGAAAACATAATGCCTCTGGCCACAACTTTCACCAGGGTGGAGGCGTATTAATATCAGTTAGACATTTCCCATTTCCTGGTAACTATCGGTGTAATGTGGGCAGGATGAGCCAGGGATCGAACCACCAACCCTTTGATAAATGTTCGACCTGCTCTCCCTCCTGTGATCAGCTGTGTTTTCGTACCTGAGCCTCAATGAGGTTTTTGCTGTAGAGGTTCCTTTCAGACACGACAGACTCCAGCAGGTTCTCTTGCTGTTTGAGCTTGCACTCCGCCTCAGTGACCTTCTTCCTCCAATCAAATATCTCCGTCTCTCTTACTTCAACGTCACTCATTTTTTGTTGCACCTGTGGAATGGGGAAGAGTTCCCCTCAGACACACAAACGTTGACGCCAGGTTTCCCAACCGTGTGATGATAAATAGCTTAAAATCATTGTGTGTACTGAAAATAAGTCCAAGGTATGAAATGCAATTAATTAGCTCTCTTCTACATAACTTGCCTTCTGCATGAGGTTGCTGGTCTCGTTGATGTAGCGGTCGCGCTCTTTCTCCAGCTGTTGGATGATCTTGCGCTGCTTCTGGGCCTCCTGGCGGTATCCACTGATCTCGTGTTCCAAGGTCTTCTTGTCCTGCTCCAGGAGCTTCACAAGGTTCTGCTGTTTCTCAGTTGACTGGGCGGCTTTGATCATGTTCTATTGAATGGGATCATACACACAAATACAGGAGCATGAGTAAATGATGAGGAAAACTGTAGATACAGCATAAATACCCTGTGGGTCACTGCTGTTCTCCATATATAGTACATCACACAGGTACCTCCGTTTGCAAGAACCTAAGGTGCTCTGCAACGCATACCTTATTTAAGATGTCTCTCTCTCGGATTAGCTCGTCTATAGCTTTCTTGTCCGTTTCAACTTGCTTTTGGGAAGATTCAAGATCTGTGGGGGGAGAAAGGTGGGCCCAGTTTGTATAGATGGTCAAAGCCAAAAGTGTTGATTATGAACTCGTTCTGTTTCATGAGTGTACCATAACAGCCGTGGTTACAATTTTTAATGCGAATTTTAATGCGACACAATAACTGTCAAGTCTGTACGCGCCGAGATAAGATCTGGCTGACATTGGAATCCGATCAACCAGACCACGTGCCGAGGTGACCTGGCTCACAATGAGTTGGGATCTCAGTGAGGTGTAAACAGACAATTTATCAACCGGAGGTCACCATCATCTTCCTCCGACACGGGAGTTCCTCTACTGAGGAGAGCAGGGGGAGGAGAGGAGGAAAGGGGCACAGCTGAAACATGCTGTCTGAGTCCTGTTGATGAAAACGCAGCAAACATTTCCTGATTTTTCAAAATACAAGCTTTATTGTGAAGAATTTATGGGAAAATGTTTATTACTGAATTAGCGGAGCTTTGTTGATGGCTTTTCTTAACTAAAACAAGGCTACAGGGAGGAAGAGTAAGCAGCCCAAATAACAGACTTTATAGAATTTATTGGAAATGAAATACACCATTTTACAGCCGCACTTTAGACCAAGAAATATATATACGATCGCTATCCGATCAGGCAGGTCACCTTGAAGTGACAAGTGTAACCACAGCATATGTCATCTTAAGTAATTTAGCAGGTCTTAAGAACACTGTTTTATATCTGAATGAAAATGATTGCATTGCAGTACAGAATCAAGTAGCCTAATTCTACGAATCATAAAGGAGAAACAAAATAATGCAAAGTAATATCAGAGACGAGGATGGGGGCGGGGGGGTGAGGCTCGACAAATAAAAGGTCATCTGAAAAACACATCACTGTGCATACAGAGGCCCAAACCTGGGCTGTTTCCTCTCAATTACCATAATGGTTTTAGACCTTCCATCCCAACTTCCACTCTGATGATGGCATTCAGAGAACTGGATGTTAGAGTTAAGAAACAAGACCAGCAGCTGCTGTTCCAGCTCCATCTGGACCGTTTCCACCCAGATAGTTTCTGGTACTTGCTTCAGACGGATTCAGGTTATGATACTGTTACTATAACAATACTACACTGAACAAACATATAAATGCAGCACTTTTGCTTTCACTCCCATCGTCCACGAGTTTAAATAAAAGAACACATTTTTGAATGGCAGGAAAAATGCTGACTAAAGGTGTGTTCACACCAAACGGTTTAACACTGACTTAAAGAAATTTGTTTAGAAATATATAATATAATAAGCCTTTGTGTGCATAAAAAAAAGTTTTAGACGTTTTATTTCAACAAAAACATGTTGCTTTTGTAATAATAGAATAATAATACAGATGTATATAGCACTTTTCAAAGATCTCAAAGATGCTTTACATACTGTAGTATGTAAATAAAGACATGGGGGGATTGCTGGGGAAGGCCAGTGTGCTCGTGTGTAGAGGTGGGTTTTGAGGGCCTTTTTGAATGATAGTATTGTGGGGGCAGTAGGGACATTTAGGTTTTATCATCTCATGTCAGACTTCAGAACTCATTTAAGCTCATGAGCTCACGGCCAGGGACAAGGACAGAGCAGCGCCGAGGGAGGGAAAGACTGGGAACAAAGGGAGGATGATGTTCATTAAGTGTGTCAGTGATTCAGCATGGCGAGCCCCCGTACCTTTCTCCAGACCAGCGATCTGAGCTCGCAGTGTCTCCCTCTGCACGTCCACGTCAGCTTTCTGATCATCCATCTGGTGGAACTTCTTCTGGACGGCTTCTCTCATCTTTGTTTGTTTGGCAATCTCCTGACGCATCTGATTCACCTCCTCTTCTCTCATCTGTCGGGTGGAGGGGAGGAGTTGAATGAGGCATTACAAAGAGTGGACCTGTTTCTGACTGGCTCACTGAATGATATACCCGGAGTAGTGCCCTCTTGTGGTTCAATAGGACAGAATCACATCATCTATTATCAGGAATCCTACGCTACAGTAGAAATGAGAATTGTACTGAGGACAGAGTTAGTCCAATGATTTCCATTTAGAATCAGTCTGATTCTGTCACTGTACGCTGCATGTTAAATAATATCTGGACTGGCCAACTTTCTACTGTATGCAGCTTACAAAAGATCAGTGAGGAGTTAGTAAGTTTAGGTTTCCACTAAGCATGAATGATACTCCGTGTTCCAAGCGTGTGTGGTATCATAGTAAGAAATAGCGGTGCGGTAAGACCTCTGTACTCCTGCAGTGGGCACAACGTTGATGCAGGTTTCAGGATGTTTTTTGAAGTGAGTTGAGAAGGGTTTTCAAAAGAAAAGTATCATTTGGAAAATATCAAATATTATTCATTATTGCCTCCAAAAATAACAATATTATTCCTATAGCCTTTTTTTCAAATATGGTATTCGCCAAAGTTAGCTGCCTATACAAGCATGTGTGGAAAACAGCCCTGAAAGAACAAGCTTACACTCTCATAACTCCATGTTGTATGAGTTACAGTGTGAACTCTCTGTCAGTTCTATTACTTTACCACTCTCTCTATGCTATTCACAATCAAAATCATGCACAGGCACACACAAACACTGCTACCACACACAACCAATCAGGCATATGTATATGTGTTATGGCCTCTGTTGCTCAGGTGTGTGTGTCTGTGTTTGTATGTGTGTCAGTGGAGCAACGTGTACCTTGAGCTCATTTGCGTTGTGCTGATTTTCCAGGGACAGATGGTCTTTGACTGAAGAGAGCTGCTTACACTCCTGCAGCAGCTTGTTGTTCTTCACTTGCAGCTGCTCCAGCTCCCTGGTGGATCGCTCATTCAAGATCTGTCAAAGTCAGGGAAGGGATTCAGGTGTGTGAGGAAAATCATGTTTATTATCTATGCATGTACGTATGCATGATGTAATGTTATTAACCATGGAATCACATGTACATTGGTTTTACAGTGTTATGGTTAACCATCCTGAATACATTTGATACAAAAGATTCCCAATGTGCCCTTTCGTTCATTTGAGTTTGTAGCTTCATATAATGGCTTAGTGATCTACACATTGAATCTAATTAACATACACACATATATATATATCTATATATATATAGATATATATATAGATATATATATCTATATATATATATCTATACTGTATATGTACACTCACAAATGAAGACAAAAACTCCAGACAGGACACGAGAGGTTATTAAATGGTTTATGGAGTATGAAAATGATGTAAATCATTTAATGCATTATACATTGACCAGATCTCAGATTGAATATCAATATAACAGCAGCTGGTTTCCTAAACAACACATTGTAAAGAGTATGCGTCCCACTACTTTGCTCACCTTTAACTCTTTGAGCTGCTGCTCCAGTCTCTGCTGCTCCTCTTTGGCCCTTTGGCCCTGCAGACTCAGGGCTTTGATGTCCCCCATCTTGGCCTCCATGTCGACGTGCAGCTGCTTCACCTCCTTATCCAGCTTTTCCTTCAACCTCATCTCTCGAGAACTCTCATTCTGTTGTACCTGGAGCTCCTGCTGGAGCTGGATGTAGTCCCACAGAGCAGCAACAAGATGGCACCAGAGCCAGATTTAAATTCACATTCAGCAAAGCAATTTGTATTCCTCCAACATACATTATGGTCATCTGCAGACTCAGTGATGTGGGAACAACATTGTAAAACACAGGTAACATAAGTTGAAGTTACAAATCTGATTATCCTCTACCTCGCCACACGTCTGATTTGCTGTTGCAGAATCTGATATATTTAGTGCAATCTCTTCATGAATGAAAACCTTCACACAGAAAACTCCTTGTGTCTCTACCACCAGTTTGAAAATGTGACATAATCAGACGTACAGTAGAGTGCCACCAATACTGTCTCTGTAAAAAGTCAATCAGAACGCTGCAGCTCGAGTCCTCACTAAGACCAGGAGGGTGGATCACATCACTCCAGTTCTGAGGTCTTTGCACTGGCTTCCTGTCCAACAAAGAATTGACTTTAAAGTCCTGCTGTTGGTTTATAAAGCACTGAATGGTTTAGGGCCAAAACACATCTCTGATCTGCTGCTACCTTATGAACCATCCCGACCCCTTAGGTCGTCTGGGACCGGTTTACTTTCTGTTCCCAGAGTCAGAACTAAACATGGAGAAGCAGCGTTCAGTTGTTCTGCTCCACATATCTGGAACAAAGTCCCAGAAAGCTGCAGGTCTGCTGAGACCCTCAGCTCCTTTAAATCAAGACTGAAGACTTTTCTGTTTGCTGCTGCCTTTAATCTAACCACATTCAAGGATATTAATACATTTCTGCATTTTACTACTGTATTTCATTTCTTACACTGGTTTTCAGTGTTTTAATTGTTTTTAAATCTCCTTTTCTTTTGCCTTATGTTTTGATGCTTTTAATGGTTTTATGTGAAGCACTTTGAATTGCCTTGTTGTTGAAATGTGCTATACAAATAAACTTGCCTTGCCTACAAGAATGTGACACTTGTTTACCTGAGCGATATTCTCTGAGGCACTATCTCGTTGGGCCTCTATCTCCTGCTGGATTGCGATGGCCTTGTTTAGTTTTTCTCTCAGACCCTCCAGGGTTGACAGCAGTTCGTCTCTCTCCATAGTCAACTTCTCATTCGTTTTTAGTAGATTGCTGAAAAAACAGATTACAGTTAGTTCCATCCACACAATAAATGATCAAGAGCATGGGGACAGGAACAAATGGCTCACCTCTGCTCTTGGTCCATAGAGAAGCCGGTTTGTTCTTCAGCCATTTTCATCCGGTTGGCAACTTCTTCTTTTAAATCCCTGATGGTCTCTTTGTCCCTCCTCTCTTTATCATGAGCAGCATCAACCATTTTCCAGCCTTTATCCAGCTCCTACAGTGTAAACAAAGGAACGTTTTAATACAACACTGCTGAGTTCATGGTATCTGAGAAGTCCAGAAGAGGAACAATTATAAACCTTCATGACTTCATTAAATGTAACCTTCTATACCGTACAAACTCCATCAATTTGCATTCCTGGTCCTTTATTTTACACAATACATATATTACATAACCTCCATATTTGAAATCAGCGACATACATGTTCTGGTAATATACCCTCTTTAGTGAAGTAATTGTTGTCTCGTCTTCCTGGGACAGTTTCAGGGCCGCTGCTACTTTAGTTGAGGTGGACACAACTTCTGCATTCAGCTCCCTGCATTTGGACATCAGTCTCTTCTCATTATCTCTGGACTTCTTCAGTGCATGGATGAGCTTCTCGTACTCCACCCGGACCTTGTCCATACTATTGTCCTCTACCAGCTCATTGAGGATCATATGAAACTCCTCCAAGGACTCACACATGTCCTCTCCTGCTGGTCTTGTCTCCTGGAAAATACAGCAGAGCCACAGAGTACAACTTCAAATGAAAGCGGGGAGAAAGTAAGCTTATATGTGAAAGCCTGGGGATGAATAAAGTTTCTATCTATCTATCTATCTATCTGTCTGTCTGTCTGTCTGTCTGTCTGTCTGTCTGTCTGTCTGTCT
>NW_022280089.1:1040032-1131446 GCF_004355925.1 Anarrhichthys ocellatus | reverse complement strand
TCTGTCTGTCTGTCTGTCTGTCTGTCTGTCTGTCTGTCTGTCTGTCTGTCTATCTGTATGTCTGTCTGTCTGTCTGTCTGTCTATCTATCTATCTGTCTGTCTGTCTGTCTGTCTATCTATCTATCTGTCTGTCTGTCTGTCTGTCTATCTATCTGTCTGTCTGTCTGTCTGTCTGTCTGTCTGTCTGTCTATCTATCCATCTATCTATCTATCTATCTATCTATCTATCTGTCTATCTATCTATATATCTATCTATCTATCTGTCTATCTATCTATCTATCTATCTATCTATCTATCTATCTGTCTATCTAGTACACTTGAGGGTACTTTACTTGACGTTACTGAAATCTGGACCTAATGGCCTTTTTCAAGTGTTGCCATTGTATTTGACCCTGGAACTTAAAGTTGAGAATGAGGACACGGCTGTTAAAGTTTGTTTGGAGAAGCAGATTTTATCACCCCAGCGTTCAGGCTAACGACAGGTGTTATGTGGAATAGTGTTTCCCTTCTGTTCAGTGGTTCCGGTTAGGAACGGGTTGGTTCAGTTTAACGTAGGAGGAAACACATATCGACCGGGAACACCGGGTTAGAAGACTGCCCAAAACAACAAAAGCAGCTGGTTGCTGAAACTAATGTTAAACAAATGTGTGTCTCTTCTTCGGATCTCTCTGCCCCCCCCCCTCTGAACCTGCCTATGCAGCTGAACGAGGCTCGCCATGAGTCTGTTACTTCTACAGAGTCCCTACAATAAGTAATAAGCTAGATGCATGCTAACAGTTCACTCTCCACGCCGTCTAAATCCACGCCAGATTAGCCAAATGTAACGCGTATTTTGCTTACAATAACTTGCTACACTTTAACGTTATGTTACAACTATAATGTAACATATAATCACCAACGTTAAGTTGCCTTTTAAACTCGTTTGATACAAAGGCCTCAGGAATAGCACTTACCTCCATTATAAGAATTGAAAAATCAATATAACGCTAACCTATATCTACTCGGTGAATCCTTACAACCAGCGTTGCAATGGCGTTAGTGTTATCAATGGAGATGTTGTCATCGGTTGCTGAGCAACGCAAATCTCGCGTGAAAAGGAGCCTCTGTTGAGCTGGGTTAGAGAGTGTCACTGAACAACATGCACTGATACGTGATCAAGAAAACTGAATGGAAGCCAGTCTGGAAAATAGAGTATTATTTATAACAAAGGATATTAACCAGAGAATGATCATTTCATTCATTCTTTGGAACCATGAATTCATTCAAAGATAAAGTTTATACTAGCACAGGGGTTATATTCATTCCACCCCACGTAGTCATGCGCTTTCTTTGTTTTTCCCGCATGCAATGTCATCACACACATGTTTTAAAATGCTAATCCCAAAGGCCACAGTTGATCTTCGTGAATATTTCAGTCGGATTACTTTAGTGAAAGATGGACGGCCTGGTATAGACCCCCAATTTCCATTGCATTCCATTTCCAAAACCCAACTAATTATTAACTTCATTGCCCTCCACTCAGCCCCCACACATCTTGAGAGTATCAACACTTACAGCAGAATGTTGTTTGTTGACTCCTAAAGTCATCCTCCACCCTCCACCATATTATATAGCTTCGCTGTTTTGTGTGGTTTTTTGCTGTATCAAAATGTGACTACAAACTGCGTTTCTACTCCCCCATGTCATGATCAAACCCCTTCTTCACAACATAACCAACAGTGAATGTAAGGGCGATGAGCAAGAACAAACCAAATGTCTCTTTATTTCTCAGTTATCATTATTTATTGCCACACAATAAACACATGCATGTAGGTACTGTATTTATTTTTATGAAATTTTCTTCCAAGTTGACCCTTGCATGTGGCCGTTCTATCCTCTTGGCATTTATTTTGATACTTTACTTCTGGGTCACATTTCTGCCTTTCTTCATTCTTCTCTTCAAAACAGAAAAATTAAAATTTGTAATTTGCAGATAAAAAGAAAGAACAGTGTATTTCTCTGCAGGGTTCCTTCCATAATGTTGCCAAACTTATAAACTTATAAACTTGTAACAACAATCTGAGCCTGTAGTGGCGACAACAAGCCCTTTTAGTAGACGTAATCTTACATTGATGATGCTCACTTGCCCTTGCAGGTCGTTACACAGTTCTACCTCAATACTGGATCGGTTTACACTAAATGTTGTCCCCATTAGTCACTTAGACTCAAACACATGGGGAAATAGGGCTCAGGGTACAGAAGTTACCCTTTCATGACTATGTGCATGGGTTTTCCTCTTGCAACAACTCTTTTGAGGTGTTGCTGAAAGAGAAATGGTTTCCTCCTCACCTGGGTTCAAAGCAAACCTTTATTCTAATTTATCCTAATTCCTAATGCATTTAAAGTCCTTGATGTTTTCCACTTTTAAAGATTGATTGAATCATATTTAATTGATGTATGTCCAAGAAAACACATTGACTACATAGCAAGTTATTGCCCACAGGATTATTATACTATTTCATATTGTATTTGATTATTCTAATGATGTATTCCCATGCATAGTTCTACAGAAAAGCCCCCTGAAACTACTCAGGATTAGTTAGTGGAGTAGAGCTAGCTATTATTGTGTGCTCACAGGTGTGTGAGTGTGTGTGTTTGGATCTTTGTTTCTTTAGTTGCAATCCATCCACCCGTAGTTTAACAGAGTGCGAATCGCTCTTCTTCGTTGGTAGTGGTACTCTGTCTGACTTGATCCATATGAAAAGTACAGGTAACCTGAAAAGGGATGATGCATGATTAGTACCTCCCTGGGCAGGAAGTGATAATGCTGCTGTGCTACTGTCACCTACCTCTGTTCTCAAAAGCGGCATCCACTCTGGAGCCGATCCCAGGGAGCTCTCTGCGAATGGATTTCGGGTACCCACCATCCATTCTGCCCCTCCTTTCATTGTAGCTGCATGAATAACACAGGGAGGTGTTCTTAAACATGTGGCATCTGTATCGGGATTCAGCCTAGATGTTTATGGCTATCCATGTTACTCACCTCCAGTATCTGTTTTGCACAAAGAGCAGGGTTCTGCCTGTGACTGACACATAGACAGCAGCATCTACCTTGGTGACAGATGGAGGGAGGCCAAAGTCGCTGAGAGGTTTGGGATAACCAGGGAGGACAGCGTTTCCTCTGATCCTCCAGTAATGATCCCCTGTCACACAAATAAGGTAGAGTTATGTTCCTTTCTGGTCCCATTGTTAATTTGATACTTGTGGATTATTAACCAAGTTTATTAAACCAAAGGTTGTACCTTCAAAGAAAATGACAGTATTGCGTTTCTTATACTCATAAGCAGCATCAACTCTGCTGATTCCAGGCCAGACAGACTGTATCTTGTGCATACTGATGCCGTCCCAGGAGCTGCTCCTCTTCCAGAAATGTCTGACAAAGTAACACAAAATCCAATGATAAAGTGACGGTGGTCCCATACTGAGAAAAGAAACCCAACTCTATGCATCTACATTTTAAGATAGCACATGAATAATACATGAAGTAGATGTTGTTGTAAAACTCAAATGATGAAATAAAAAACAAATAGTGCATAAATGGCTCACCCGTCTTTGAAGAAGTAAAGACTTCGCTGAATGGAGGTTGCAGCATCAAAGATCAGGTTCCTGTTGCATCTGTCTGGAGGAGGTTCTGATGTGGTTTCAGGATCTGGTTCAGGTCTAGGTTGTGGTGTTGGCACAGGTTTGTTGGTGGGCTGCGGATTTGTCGTTGTCGGTTGAGATGATGTTGTTCTGACTCCTATAAAATATAAAGAAATGGCACAGGTAAAGATGTTTCTGAAAGATGATGTCCCCAAAAATCTGTCTATATGAATTAGTAGCTCTCACCGTAGATAGCTTGTACTCCCTGTCTGTCGTCATCTGGTAGCATGTAGCCCTCTGTGTTCACATACTGGTAGGTTGGATACATCAAGGCCGTCTTGACCTGAGAGTGGGTTAATCCCAGTGCATGGCCGAACTCATGGGCTGCCACCAAGAACAGGTTGGATCCTGCAGATACACACCAAAGTAATTGTGGATACATAATCACCCAGCGACATGGGCTTATTTCTCAAAATTGTGATTATTGCCCCTGTAGGACGTTGCTACAATCAGCTGTAGCATTACATCACCTAAATGACAACGCTTTCTTAATGTAAGCACCTGCTGAGGTAAGAGTCCAGCTCTCATCTTCATCAAAATGGGTGTCCCCTCCATTGCCCTGTCCAGGGGAGAACGCGTGGGCCAAGACCCCACCCTCCCCGTCGAATGGAGCAAAATCTCCATGGTCTGGTTTCGAGAGGAGAAAATAGTTAACACTAAATCAGACATGTTCTCAAAGACACTGAAGGCCCTGCATTACCTCGAGCCTTGAACATGATCATAATGTCAGCGGTGCCGCTGTGGATGTGCTGGAAATCCAGAGGAATGATGTCACTGTAGAGTTTCAGAACCTTGGCTATGGTGACATCCACATCACTTTGACTCAAGTCTGGTGTGTAGTCCGTTATCCTGCGGGGTGTGACAGGGAAAATGGTTTACAAATCTCTCAACAGCAGCTTTATTGTGCTTTATGTTTGCATGAAGATCTCGCACAGA
This sequence comes from Anarrhichthys ocellatus, assembly GCF_004355925.1. NCBI lineage: Eukaryota > Metazoa > Chordata > Actinopteri > Perciformes > Anarhichadidae > Anarrhichthys > Anarrhichthys ocellatus. The sequence continues at coordinate 1,126,828 of NW_022280089.1, read as the reverse complement.
CTTGCTGCTCTCTGTCCTGACACGGAGATCTTGTGTCGTACCTGTATGTGACCACAGTCTTGTCCCACCTCGGTCGACCTTCAAAGTGGCCATATCTGGTCACGTCCGTGTAACCACAGCGGGGGCGAGCCATCACCTCCAGGGTGTTGGAGTCCAACTGCCCAGAAACCTCGAGGCCAAAATACTCCTGCATTTTTTTGAGAGTGTCTTCAAAGGAATCCAGAGAGCTGCGGCGAACACTGCTGGGGGCACTGACACCCACATCAGAGAAAAACTCAGACAGATAGTCCTGGACAAAGACAACGGGAAGAAACACTTCTCATGTTCAAAAAGATCTCCGAATATGATTAATCTGACAGAAAAGTAATTTAACTATCAATGCAGATTATGCAGAAAAGATACATTAACATTTTTTAATATTACTTTATAAATTATAATCCTATAGATTTTCATGAAATCAAAACCAATTTTTGATACTTTTTGTGGTCTGTATATTTTTCTGCATTAGTCAAAAAGTGTACGCTCACTTTTTCTATCTTATTTTCTTAGTCTACCTTGTCTAATGCTCGCTCATTGTCTACTGAAATCTAAAATTGGATGATACGATCTCAAATTCAATCATCATTTGTTGTCATTCTGCAACACCGGGTTGCACAGCAAAATAGCAAATCAATCAGAGTGGATTGAATTAACAGATAAAAGCTAATTGTTGACTATTGGATAAATATGTATTTCATAGTAAAGTCACATAAACTAGACCTATGGCCCTGACATTGGTTTTGTTTTTAAAATGTTGCTCTGTGTGTGTTTTAGTGCAGCTGCACAAGTACCAGCAGAGACTGGACAAAGGTAGGGTAGGTTATCTTCATGTGATTATACACACATTATATTATATTCCATTTCTGCCAATAGATCCCAGTAAATGCTGCACCCTGTTCCTTTAAAGATTCTCTGCATCTCAAAACTGAGCCAGTGTCTGGTACAAAGTGCAGCTCTGGAAATTGTTCAAACCAATCTGTAATACTGGAAAACTGACTTTAAATAGATTTCCGAAAATGGGAAGCACATTTTTTCCTTTCATGTTCCAAAATTTCAAATAGGGTGTAACTTCATTGTTTGACAGCTTTGAAACAAATCAAATAGATTTGACAGAATCACAGAGAAAAACTGATTCCCTCAATTGTATCAGCAGGTGAGATACCAGCAACAAACACCTCATGATTACCTGGGCTTTAGCAAGCTCTTCGTGGCTGGGTGAAGTGGTGGGCACAGCTCCACAGAGTGCAACAATCACAACTATCATCACAGTTTTAACAGCCAGTGCAGGTTCCATGGTTCCTGTTTTTGTCTACCGCAGAGAAGAAGGAACAACTCCGGCTACTTTACTTATTCTTCCTCTCAGGCTCTGCTCAAATGTAGAGTTGGACTTGTGCACTAGTTGGTTATTTCCGGAAACAGTCAATTTCAGTGTTTTATTTGCGAGGTGAAGAGCAGAAAAAGATGCATGACGGGGCAATAAAACATTCCTGCAAATGTCTGAACATGCCCATTTAGAACAACAGGGGGAGAGGTAATAGGTGTAGTGATGGAAGAGGGAGTCGGGGGGGAGGAAGAGGTAAGATAAGGACAACATTTGGAGTTTCATAGCAGCCTGGGCCTGCATCAACATGATGTAGAGCAGACATGAACCAAAGGAACACATTGTTTAGATTCAGACAAGAGGAAACATCAGGATCTAAGATCTAAGTGTGGGGAACCGGAGGGTTGGAGCTACGCTACGACCAGTGTGAGAAATTCTCTCTGGCAATGAGGGGGTCCCGCCCATACCTGCATATTTCGCACACTGGCAATGACGCTGCCGGTCGGGATGGTGTTATCAGCTGCAAGAGCACAGTGCAGAGCTCACATACACTAAAAGGCACGCACGGCTGGCCCGGTTATCTGAACAGAGCCAGGAGAAGCTCTGATAAATGCTCTGACTATGGAATTTAGCACATTTAGTAAAGGTTACTGGACCAAACTCAATGTCCTGACACCATTTCAAAAAGAAGATAATATGTATGTACTGTACATGTGGGGTAAATATCTGACATTTTTGGCAGCATTAAGAATTCTCTGGATTAGAAATGGAAGGACTGAAGGTTTACGTAGGACCTCTATAAGCTTGCATTCTTCTAAATAGCTACATTTGTGACTCAAATGGCATCAGGCATTCAGACGCCATCTAACAGGCTGAGCACCTCATTGTCAGAGAACAGTATTTCTACTTTTTAAATATTTTTGATTTACTGTTAACACTTTTCTTTATGAGCATTGAGCTTCCTGTTGTTTTTATATTGTGTGACCCTGTGCCTGTTTGGGCCTTTTTTATCTCCACTGTATTTGTGGTGGATGCTCATAAAAAGTGAATCTTACAGCATCTAGCTGGGAAGCTTATTGATCCTCTTTTCTGACAATAAATATTTACAAACATCTGATGCTGAATATAAATCTGTATTAAAATCGTCATATGCAGGTACATGCATAACATCTGTCCTTTGTATTTAATCCATCCTAAACTTTAAAAGCAAGGAGCTGCTGAAGCAACCGGGGAGTTTAGAGTCTCGCTCAATAACACTTTGACACGTGGACAGCGGAAGCCGGGGATCGAATCACCAACATTGAGATTAAAGGACGACCCGCTCTCACCCCTGAGCCACAGCCGTTCCAGAATAACAGCATAAAGTACAGTCACAAAATTAAAGCGTCAGAGCCTTCACAAAGGTTCATTTTTATATTGATTTTATTCATTTGCAAGAACATTAGGAGACCTTTGTTAATCCTGTTTTTGTTGTATCAGTAACAATATTGTAATACATTGGTTACACACATAACCAGAGCTTTCCAGATCATCTATAATATCATTAGATAACATGTAAAAAAATATATTTTACATTTTATTTATAAACTGCTGCTCTAAATAAATTTTATACAATTAAATGTTGAAAATATAATATTTTGCGTAATAGAAATATTTAAAATGTACTTCATTAACACAGTTAGTGTACATTCAGAGCAGCTACTTTAACAATGTAGTTAGTAAACTGCTCTAGTTGGTGCAGCGCAGGAAGTAGCTGTTCCTCAGCACGCGGTACAACCTCCCCGTCCTCAGGCTGTACTCAAACATGTAGGGTCCACTGTAGATGTAAGTAAAACCTGCAGAACACAGATTCACCCAATGTTAGTTTCTGTGCTAGTTATAGGAACGTTTAACATTTTGGGGAAAATGCTTAATCCCTTCTTCCCTTCACAAAATTAGATGAAATTATTGATACCACTGTCATGTTTGTCCATTAAATATGAGGCTGGATCTAGGAGACGGTTATCTTAGCTTAGCATAAAGGCAGGTCAGAAAGAAAACAGCTATCTAAGGTAACTAAATCTGCTGCATGTTTAACAGACAGATATGGTGAGAAAGTGGTATGGATCTTCTCATGTCACTCTCAGCAATTAAGCTAATAAGTACTCCAAATGTCACTTTTCTTTTAAAGGCTGAAAAGAATGAAGGAGGATTCTTCCTTCATTTGTTAGAAAAACTGCTAATGTCTGTTTTCAGTTCAGGTTCAAGCTTTGAATGCTTCTCACCGCTGTGCTGGAAAGCTGCAGTCACCCTGCTGGTCAGGCCGGAGAAGGTCCGAACCACTCGCTTGGGGGATCCCCGGTCCATGCGCTTTCTGGCCTCATCATAGCTGAGGAAACACAGACAGGAATTAGATACATTCAATAACAGTAAAGAATTAGAATACTGAAAACAGCATACTCTGAACACACCTGAAGTAATAGCTGCCCACAAAGAACAGAGTTTTGCCAGATTCCACGTCATAGACGGCAGCATCGATTTTCCTCACACCTCTTGGTAGACCAAAGCAGGTAAGTCTTTTAGGATAGCCACGAACAATGTCGTTACCAGTGAAGGCCCACACTTTACTACCTGCAGGCAGAAAATATTTCAAAAGAAAGTTAACAGAAAAAAAGCAGAAAATTGAGATAAACTTGAAATGATCAGATAAGGAGATCACATACCTTTAAAGAGAAAGATTCTGTCTGAGTGTCTGCTTTCATAGGCAGCATCGATGTTGGTGGGGGCATTGGGCCAGAAGTCTGTGATGAGACTTTGCTGAGGTTTCTTGCTCCGCCAGAACTTGCTGAGAACACACAAGGACATTTTGCACATAAGCCACAGCTCTTACAATGAAAAACAATGCTAGGGCTTTGGATTCAGAAGTTCCGGTGTGTCTACAATACCTGTCTTTGAAGAAGAGCATCTCTCCTCGCAGGGTGGCAACAGCATCCAAGACCAGGGTGGAATCACAGGCATCAGGGGTGGTGGGGGGCTGAGGTTTATCTACAGAGGGATCCGTGTTAGGGTTTGGACCTGGAACAGAGACAAAATTAGTTCCCAAGTATTTAGAAAGCCCTGGATCGCAAAGCCCAAACAGTTGAATAGCATCATCAAATGTTGTACAAGAGATTGTCAGAGAATTTGATCACATGCTATGTGTGTGATCCAGCCAGTTGGTTACGAACCATAGAGAGACTGGATGCCTTTGACATCATCCCGAGGCAGAACGAAGGTGTCAGGGTTCCTGTATGAGTACACGGGGTACATGAGAGCACCAGCATCATCAGAGTGAGACAAGCCAAGAGAGTGGCCGAACTCATGGGCAGCCACCATGAAGAGGACGAAGCCTGCAGCAGAAAACACAGAGCTACAGGTTAGTAACAGTGATAGACTGGATATAAGTCACCGTGATCTCACCCATTGGTTTGTGGACTATGATTTGAAGCCTTGAGTTCGGCATTTTGGCGGTTGCCATCTTGTTCTTTTGCTACCAGAAATTACATGAGAGGGCGGAGCTAGGTACAACATAGAATAAGAGGTTTTTAGGCGACCAAAATGTTAATAATCAACTTTCATGAACTGAAAACACATTGTGAAAGGGTTAAAGTTGGAAAACAAGACACGACATGACAACTCCCAGACTAGACAACACCGTGGTAATGACCTGTCAATCACAAGGTAGCCCCGCCCTAAAGCATACCCTGCTTTATGGTCTGTTTGACTCTAAATGGACCATCATTTATTAAATGAACATCATGCAGTATTGAAGAAGACTTGAAACTAGAGATTGAGACCATAAACTCATGTTTACAATGTTTACTGAGGTAATAAATCAAGAGAGAAGTAGAGTCATTTTCTCATAGACTTCTATACAACCAGAGGAGTCGCCCCCTGGTGGACATTAGAGAGAATGCAGCTGTAAGACACTTCAGAGCTTGCTGCCTTATTACGCCTCTCTCCATGATTATAACCATGTCAAAACACACAGTGTCAGTTGTTAGTGGGTAAAAGAGACACTATGCTGTGCATCAATATAAAGACTCACCTCTGTTTGAGCGGAGAGTGAAGGTCTCGTCATCATCAAAATGAGCATCTCCTCCAATGCCAGGTCCTGGGGCGAAGGCATGGGCAAGAGTGCTATCAGGGCCATCAAAGGGGTAAAAATCACCATGTGCTGTTAAGAAGAACATGCTCATGTCAGGTTTTGCAAACTAGTGCTAACTTGTGCTATGTTGTTTTCTCCTGCACTTACTGTATCTTTGTAAAAAGCATCAAATCAACTGGATAGACAAAAGCATTTCATTGCTATTGTACCGCAACACAAACCTCTCTGTTGGATATCAAGATCACAAACCTGAGCTAAAATAAACACCGTCTCTTAACCCTTAAAAAATAGTAAAGATGCCTCCAAGATGACTGCAAGCTCTGGCATGCCAACAGAGGAATGACTGTTGTGTCTTTGTGATGTTAAGTAATATATATTATGTAACTGCACTGCAACCATTGTCAGGAATTAAGGGATATGCCACTCAAATACGCAACTATTGCAGAGGTGTCAACAAGCTGAATAGGACATGCTGAAAGATAGATACCTCACACAGCTAAATCAGAATAACAAATGTAGTACATTATAGTTGTAATAACATTAACGAGTTTACAAAGAGATACACTTGAAAGAAAATCACACAATACCAAAAAAAGTACATTACCCACATAATGTACTTAAAAACATTTTTTAGGTTCTTGCGGTCTGTGCATGAAGTATAATTTATTTGTTCAATACACAACCTGAACAATGGCTGATAAACTTTATGCGCTGACCTTCTTGCATTTTACTTGCATTTTTTGATTTCATGCTACTTTATACATCTAGTCCTAATTGTTTATTTTTTTATTTTAAAGATCAAGACTCTATATGATGAGCGTGTAAAATATGATGCAGAACAATTTTACAGTATAATATAATATAATATAGTAAAAAATATTCTAGATTATACTTCTGTACTTTCAGTTAAGTAACAAAGAATGCAGGACTTGTACTTGTGATGGAGTATTTTAGACTATTTTATCTCTAATTTTACTTAAGTAAAGGATCTGAGTTCTGCTTCCACCACTGACACTTCTTCTGTACTCACATCGGCGTCCAAAGGAGATCATGATGTCAGCGATGCCACTGTAGATCCTTGTGAATCTCAGAGGAGTGACTTTGGCCCAAACCTGCAGGGCTTTGTCTATGGACGCATCTACCTCTGACACAGACATGTCAGGTGTGTAGTTTTCTATCCTGATGGGCGGAACAACAGTCAAGAATATTATTACTTAGACTATCTACAGTTCATCTGTCCCACACTCTCTCTCTTCAGATCACTCACCTGTAGGTCAGGCTGTTTCTCTCCCACTTCGGGTTACCTCCGAACGTGGAGAAACGGGCAATGTTGCCATCTGGAACACCACAGCGGGGCTTCTTCATCATCGCCATGGTGTCAGTATCCAGGGTCCCGGTGATGTTGAGACCGAAGAATCTCTGCATCTCACTCAGCTTCTTGGTCACCGGACTGACCCCCCGTCTGATAGTTGGACCAGTCTCCTCTGTTAGGTTGAAGAATCTCTTCAGGTAGCTCTGAGAGAGAGAACAGGAGTCATACTTAAAAATGCATCAGCTGCAGAATGTACATAATATAATCTATATGGTATCTGTTAATATGCAGAAACCTATTTACAGGAGCTACTAGTGTTTCCTGTACAGCCTAACATTCAGAATCCCAAGAACGTTAAAGTGTCCAAATACACTACAAAGCAAAATAGTGAGAATGCATGCAGAAAAAGACAAAGCAAGAATACATACCTCTGCGAAATTCTCATCTTGCACAGTAATCTGCGATATTGGCACACAGTAAACTGTGACTGCCAGGCTTAGTAGAATGCACAGATTGAAAGTCTTCATGTTTCCTCGATTCCAACTTGTGTTTCTGTGCTGCAGGTAGCTGATTTATAGGCAGAGAACAGGGCGTGTTGAGCAATACGTCCTCCAGCCAGTGACTCAATGCTCCTTTTATGGACAAGAGAGGAAGTTGTGCTTGGATTACACACCCAACAAAAAAAGTTTCCCACACTGTAATCATGACGAAACAAAACATTTGACTATACCTGGGGACATTTTTATTAAATAATCACACAATCTTGTCATTTTTTTTTAATTATTTGTTTTATTTTGCATCAGTTTTCCAACAGCTGTAAAGATTGACTGTAAATATGTTTTGCAAAATAAATAAATAAATGGAGATATAAACATTTAGAATTTATATCTGAATCCAGATCGGCCTCAAATAGTAATAGTTCATATTACATTTGGGCAGAAATATGTCTTATCTTGCAATGTTAACAAATCCTTTAAAACTGCCAGAATAGCATTTGCTGAAGAAGCTTGTTTGATATGTGTGAACGCTCCAGAACAAATGGAGTTGATGATGTTTTGCTGACCTTGACAAAAAGAAATGTCTGAATTTGCAAATTGATTAAGATGCGCACGATGGGGAAGATGGTGTTATCTAAAGATTTTCCAGCAAATTTAATTAAAATCAGTAATGTAGTTATTCAAATAAAAAAGAAAGAATAGACAAACAACATACGGGACCAGAAGGATGACTCTGAATGAACATGTTATCAATTACATTAAACATCAGGTCATTAAATGTCAAATGAATGATGTTTAGGGTGCCAACAACTTTTTACTTCTCAAAGTCAAAGTCATGAATGCATTTCAAGTATCTCCTCTGAGAAGATTTACAGCAGTGCTTCCCATCATGTCTATGTGTTTTAGCATTTTGTGCTGGTGTTTCTGAGTGCTCGGAGCTTTGACTTACAAACTCTTCTCCGGCCCGCAAGCTGTTGTTGCTTCTGACATGTTGTGTCATGTCATTATGAACTCAAGCCCTGTCACCCTACATTCCAAATGAAAAGTTCTGAGAGATCCGGAAATACAATAAGTAATTCAATACTCTGGGTTTAATCCTTTCCTACTGAGAACATTAAAGTTAGTTTATTATTTTACATATTAATGGGCGTGGTACTACATGGAGGCACTGTGTGAGTCAACTAAAGGTGGTTATTTTCCATCCAGATGTGTCTGTGAAAATCTATGACTTTGTACATCAGTGTTAGTGGAAAGCTACATGTTGGTCACTGTTACCCAATAGTGGACACAGAAAAAGCAGTAGTGTTACTTGCAATTTATGTCTCAAGTAAATTGATCAACACCATTGAATGCAGACACTCAGAGGATGAATAAACAAGCACAAATTCATGTTTTATAGAGATATGTATAATGGATCATTTTCCCAGGGATGCGAAGGTAGAACTACAGAAATACATTTCATATATAGTTGAGTATCTTTAGAAGATATGCAGGTATCACAGCACCACTGTCATCACGCTTCATGGAGCACCTTTCCTTCAATTATCTCCTCTCTGTCAGTATTTCATCGTCACTCTTCTTGCATTCCAGCAGCTCATTAGTGGGGGTGGTGGACACAACGTGTTTGGAGCTGGGGTCAAATTTAGTGGATGTTTCCCTTGAAGAAGAGAACAAGTCCTGACGGGAATGAAGATTCATTATTGCGATAGCTAAAATTAACAAGTTTGAGCTCAGTGCTCAAAATACACATGGCCATCAATCTGATTTGGACTATTACCAGCACAGATAATTACCTCTTTCATTTGATCATCAGCCAGATTGGCCGTATGAAATGCTGTTTTCAGCCATGATGTTATGAAATTGTAACAATAACATTTCGTAAACCGTCGAGAACAATCTTATTAAAAGTCTAAAGAGTTGATGTATAAATGTCTCCTTTAAACTAAAGCTCAGCTGGGTTATGTATTTTCTAAAACAATTTTGTTACATTTACTGAAATTCTCTTTACATCAATCAAAAGCATCAATAAATAAAATGCTCTGACAAAAAAAAGATCTGGTATCTGTGGCTGTTGCAGGACTGTTATAAACCCGTCCAATGGTTTTATTCAGCCAGAATGAAAGGATTAGAGCTACCTGCCTGTCTACCTTCATTCACTCAGTCACCATTCATCTGACTTGATATTCTTTTGTGCCACAACATAATGAAGCCGGTGAATAAACCACCCATTGTCAATATGAAATTAACTGTCATTTTTTTTACATTGAATTTGATGAAAGCGTGTTGTTTAATGTGTAGCACCCTTCGTGAAACTGAAGGGGGAAAAGGAAGGTGATGTATACCCTCATAGAAGACAGTGGCATCTATAGGAGTTGGAATCCCTGGCCATTGCTGCTCTATAAGTGTCGCTGATCCTTCCATCGTCATCTGCTGCTCATTGTACCTGTATATCATACACAAAGAAAACATGGTAGAGCTTTGTCTCTTTGTTTTCCTGCTAGTAGGTTACAATCTCACATGGTGTCTAATGAAAGTCAAAAACCCATATGGGATGAGACATAGCAAAGCCAGTGACAGCAAGCCATTACTCACACAGGAAATGTGTACATTTTCATTACATCAAAACCTAAGCAAGTGTTATAATGTGCTCATCAAAAGACAGATGTCAAGAGTCAGTATCTAACTTGTATCTATGTTGAGCTGGGCCACTGACCAGCATATCAGTTTGATCTGAATTTAGGAGCAGAAGGTTTTGTGATCTCCAGTCTAGTTTACTGTTTGCACAAAACTGGTATTATTTTTTATAGTTAATGCCGCATTAATTACATGGAATTTAATTTAATAGTTCACCTGATGATGCTTAAAAAATGGTTTATGTTGTTGAAGAAAATCATCATATAACTTAGGATTGAACAGAACACATTTGGATTCACAAGTAAACAGTTTATATAACTTATGTTGAACACACTGGGTTTCATAAAAACATTCTTAGGAAGAGATTAAAGCACCAGACAAATTGTAAGCGATCACCCCTATTTGTATCCAAACATTCCCCGTAAACGAATCGTGTGTTCTGCCAAAAGATTGTGTTCTGCCAAAAGGTTACCTTGACTCAAACGAAGTCAGGAGAGCACGACATAATGAAAAAATCAGATGTGCTCTGTTTGTGGTTCAACCCACTTGTTTGATTGGTGGAAAGTGATGTAAGGGGGTAAAGTTTGACTATAATAGTAATCTGTGAAAAGTAATACGGGGGAATTTTATTAGGATTTGTTGAACTTGTAATATGTTGGCTTGTTTGTATTGAAAGACTCCCAGCTGGTTGCAACTTCAATTCGTCGTCTCTTCTCATCATTTTGCCACAACAATGTCTGATAGTAATAGAGTGCTGCTGAAATGAGTCCTAAAACCTGCAAATGAGTCAGCATTTTCACACTTCTGGTTCCCTCGTCCTGAAGTCAATGGGTTTTTTGAATGGGTTTTTGGTTACATACCTGAAATAAGATTAACATTTGGTTCTATGACATAAAATAGGTCAGTAAATAACCTCTTATGAATTTTGGAGCTTTTACATGTCTTAAAATAGATGGTTTCTCAATTACCTAATGAGACGACTGAATGTCATCCCGCCGAACAACAATCCGCTTTTCATGTGACCGTGGTGTAGTTCGCTTACAGCCTTACACTAGCTTTTCTTTTAGACCCTGAATTAGCGAATTAGCTCTTTCTCATTTAATCACCCAGATCTTTTTTACCCAAATTACTGAGAGCCGTGCACCATTCAAGACTCATGGAACGCATTCAAGGGTACAGCCAGCAGGCGGTTAGCTTAGGAAGTAGTTTTGGGAAAGTGTATAGAATCTTAAATACCTCCAACATTGGTTTCCAGTGAAGAACACAGTGTAGTGGTCATTTCTGAAGTAAAGAGCAGCATCTACAGATTTTATTCCGGAGGGGAAGCCAAAGTCCGATACGTTTCTTGGAAAAACCCTCCTCAAGTCTTAACTGCCTCAGCACCCAGTATTGATGACCTGAAACAAAAGCACCCCCGTTTCACATTTACAGATACAGTATATTTCATATCAACCATTTGGGTATACCTGCTTTTTACATTTGAAAAGTCAATTAAAGTGCATAGTGCACAACTCAAGGTGCTCTTTGGGGATATTACTTTATTTTACCTTTGAAAAAGAACTTAACATTGCTCTCCACATTCTGATAGACAGCATCCACGTTTGGAGGAACACTGTCTGGCCACAGACTGCTAATCAGGGTGATTCTTGTTTCATCAAACTGAGGGTGTTTGCGCCACATAAATCTGAAAAGGCATAAAGTTATCTTAAACATTTCCATTATTACTTTATATACGTAGTATCCAAGGAGGCACTAGGTGAGAAGCAAGTCTGTCTGTCATCCCTCATGCTGTAGATATATTGGGACAGTGTACATACCTGTCTTTAAAGAACAGGACCTCTTGTTGTAATTCTGTTACAGCATCAAAGGACAAGTCTGGATCACATTTGTCAGGTGTTCTTGGAGGAGGATTTTTTGAAGATAGTGAAGCAAAATTGGAACTGATACCTGCAGGCAACAGAAGTTAACAGTTCAAGTGCCGCATTGACAGAAACAAACAAACCTGCATTGTGAAATGTCCCCAGCTCACTAATTTAGGATCAAATAAAAGCTGCCTGTCAAGTGCAATAATACCGTTATACACAAGAATATATCATCTGCAAATAATCAAATCACTTCCAGGCCAAAGTCATAGTTCATGTGTTATGAACCAGCCCATTCTCACTCCAAACTCGTTAGCTGGGTCAGTAGCCCTATGCGTCAAATGTAGATGCTCTACGTTAGGAGTAAAATAGGAAGTCTGGTAACGTAGTTTAAAGAGCGACATGGTCCTCTTATGATGGAACATTCACAAGATGATAGGACTGAAGCCTTACTATACTTTACTAGATTAGTAGATATTTGTGTGTAGTATGTTAGTTTTCCCATCAAATATGAATTATAGAAAAACTTTCACACCATTTTGATGCTTTCTCCGACCAGATCTTGGTCTTCCTAATGAACCGCTTCAGTCAGCTAATACGCTAATTTACATTAGCAGATTGTATGTGATCTTACATACACAATTTAATGACTAATGTAATAAACTGCATATGTTAATGTGATGTAACGATTATGCAATTATTTTTGTATGCTGCAAACTCTCCTATGTATTCTTTTTAGACTGAAAATAGTTTAAAACGCTTAAAGGCATCGACTGAAATCCAACAAAATGAAATGAAAATATGCCAGAAGATTTAAAAAAGATACAATCCAAGCCTGTAAGATCTTGGATTTGAAAATTAAGCTGTGAATGTGGTTATTATCTTAAGACGTCACTGCAATTGAACACATTTCAACAGAATAATAATGAAACATTAGAAAGATGATGTTCTTGTTTTTAGCTTTGGGGGCTGGTTCCCAAACACATTGTTGTGAATAAACTATCTACAACTAATTATTGTTTGTTTACAAAAGTGTAACCATTTAACTAAACCCACATGTAAATATTTTACACACAAAATCTTTCCAATATAAAAGTGTATATTAAATTGAATACACTATCCATTTGGAAGGACGCAAAGAGGAGGTTGTTTTAAATCGAGCATGTTATACAGTATCTCACAAGGCAGTCAGAGTGTTTGACATTACATGTTCATTACATTACATTGTATTACATTTTCTATTTGTCTGCTTTGGAAAAGAAAAAGCAAACTTTCCGAATCCAAGCAGTGAAATGATGCATCAGCTGAACTGACCATAAAGGTGTTGGATGTCTTTGACATCCCTGAAGGAGAGCTGAAGTTCATAATTGGGGGCAAAGCTGTATGCTGGATACATGATAGCGCCGGGATCAGAAGAGTGGGACAGGCCAAGTGCATGGCCAAATTCATGGACCGCTACAGCCAATAGGTTGAAACCTGGAGCAGGGACACAAGCCTTGTGAGAGTTTTATGGCTTAGAAAAGCTGCAAAAAACAGGTCACATAAATGTCAGTGAGAGAGAATCAGGAAATCTGTCACGCCTGTGCTGCTGCTAATCAACCTAAAGTCTTCTTTTAGATTCAGACTTGTGACGTAACATCTGTGGCGATATATTGTTAAAGATATCTCGTGCAATACTTTAATTTGGGCAAAGGGTGTGGTTATTTTCCAATTCATATTCAGTTTAGGAAACAAAATGTGATGCATTGATTCACAGCAGTGTAAAATCAATGCCGTTGTTTGCACTGTTAGTGCTGTTAGCACTGTTAGCTCCTAGCTGCCGACGCAGCCTTCGCCATGTTGAGAACCATGAGGTGGCAATTCCTCAATCATAGATATGCTCTGAATTTAGAATTTTTGCATTATTTGCTTTAACTTGTAAATGTTGATTGCACAATGTAATGGCTGTAGAATAATGACACTATCTGCATTTACATTGGTTCCCATAAGCCTCGCTGTCACTATGCAATTCTATCTGCCACCTGGTACGATCTCCTGGGAAAGTGAGGGCTCCTTTTAAGGAACAAAGGACGTGCTTCAACCATTGTGTTACCAAAACAGGAAGAGGATAACGCTTTTGTTTTTGGCAGCTGTTTTTTTGAAGTGTGTGAACTTTCTAACTCTAGTACTGTACCAGTAGAATTGAAGCTCCTCATCAGCATCAAAGTGCACGTCTCCACCGATACCAAACCCAGGCAGGAAGGCGTGAGCCAGGATTCCTCCTGTGCCATCAAAAGATGAGCCGTCTTCATGGTCTGCAACAGAGAGTGCAGTTAACCATTATATTCACTAAATCCTCTATGCCAATGTGTCACTTTAAAGCTCACCGCCAGTGTGGAAGGAGATGACGATGTCAGCCTCTTTCCTGCTCCGCTTGCGAAATTTCATTGGTGTAACGTTGGACCAGAGCTTCCACGCCGCCCTGAAGATTTTGTGAATCTTTGAGGTTGGGATGGATAGGTTGTAGCCAGCAATCCTGAGGATAGAAGACAGAATTCTACCAATACTTCACTTAATTTAATTCATCTTTACTAATCTGACACATTTTGTGCTTTTTGTCTGAAACAACCACAGCATTTTATTGGCTGTTACATGGGTCTATGGATGGCAATGTCCGTCTGTTGGTCAGTTAGTCCACCTTTGATCCAGACTGAAATATCTCAACAACCATTGGAGGGATTGCCATGAAGCAGCCAAGCAACCCAGTCGGCAGAAAAAACGTTGGCATTGTACAATTCCACGAACCTCGGGAAATGTTGAATGTCGATGTTTCTGAATCTAAATACATTTCATATCAGCTCGCTTGCAGAAACTCCACGTGGTTAATGTTGTGAAACAATTGGTTAGGTTTAGGCAACAAACCCACTTAGTTAAGGTAAAATGGTAAATGGTAAATGGACTGTACTTGTATAGCGCTTTCCTAGTCTTTCCGAGCACTCAAAGCGCTTTCACACTACTTGTCATCATTCACCCATTCACACACTGATGGCAGGGGCTAAGTGCCACCTGCCTGTCAGACTAACTCATTCACACTCCGTAGGCACAGCTACAGGAGCAATTTTGGGGTTAAGTGTCTTGCTCAAGGACACATCGACATGCGACCAGCATGCGACCAGTAATGACATCTGAATTAATCGATATACAGAAAAACAAAACTGTTATTTGGGTTAAAATAACGACATAACAACATAACTAGCATGAATACATAAGAACTACCCTTAGCAGACTATCTTACATAATGAAACGTAACAAGTTTAAAGTCAGCGTTTAGTTTTGGTTTTTAAATGAGACACGAACCTCCTGTCCTTGTCTCATTTAGGGTGAAAATCCTATGTTGATCAACCAACCCTCCCACCAGCCCTAAGTGACCTTTCTTTCCTGAAGACTAGGCTGTCCCCAGAAGATGATGACTTTTCCTCCAACATCAAGTTCATCAGATACACATTTGTGGTTTTGAGTGAAATGTTGACAGCCATTGGATGGATTGTCATGAATTGGTATTGAATTTGGTACATGCATTCATGATGAGTTGTAATAAGCGCATAATCAAGTCAAAATTTAAATTTGTCCAATACTTTTTTTTATGACCACATACTTGAAAGACTATGCTAATTCTTAGCATGTTATCATTGTTATTGTACAGCCTCACATGATGGGATGCCCTTTATTGTTGCAGTCATTTATGAGATGTGCTTGCTATTCAGTAGACTTCCTAACATGTAGCTGAGGGAGCTCTTTTTCCAGCGGATTCTCTCTCCGAATGGCTCCACGTCTGACAGACCACAGCGCGGCCTCTTCATAACTGCCAGAGTCTCATTGGTCAGCTCTCCAGTCGGAGGCAAACCAAAGAAGCGCTGCATCCTCTGGATCTCATCACAGAGTCCTGTCCTCCAATCAGCATTTACATCTGTGTCTGCAGTCCTCCTCTGTCTGTCTGACCTGGGCTTGTAGCCATAGAAGTGCTGAAGATATTCCTGAAAAAGATCATTCAGTCGGTATGCGAAAGGCTGCATTGCTGCAGTCAATTAAAGGTAATGAATATACGCTAAGAAGATGTACACCAATCACATTCTAGACATTGTGTCTAATTAAATGTTTTCTTCTTTTTGGGCCAACAGGGTTTGACAATCTATCTGTGACGCAGAGTAAAAACAACTACATGCTGAAAACAATTGACAATTGATTGTTGTCCGCCTCTAAATGTCATGCTAGCTAATGAGTAAGACAAATATATAAATATAAATATAACGTCTAAGTCCACAAACCAGGCCAGATATCCTGGTATTGTCACGGACCTACATTTAAAGATCAATATTTTAGAAACAGCCAACTATCTATTCAAGAATGTATTAAGTGTTAAAGGACTTTTGTTCCTGCTGCATTTAGAAAAGTAGACCCGACCAGACTACTGTAATGCTGTCTCCACAGGTCTCAGATCAGACAGCAGCTGATTCAGAGCACTGCTGCTAGAGTCCTCACTGAGACCTGGAAAGTGGATCACTTCACTTCTTTACACTGGCTTTTTGTTTATATCTGTAAAAGTTATTCTATGGTTTGATCAGTCTTATTTTATTACAGTTTATTTGTATCTTTTATTGTATTTTACTCTTTTTTATGTGCTATTTCCCCGTTTTAGATTGCCTTGTCTTTTATATATTTTCCTTATATTTATATATGTGCCTTTATGTGTTCTGTAAAGCACTTTGAATTGCCTTGTTGTTGAAAGGTGCTCTACAAAGACTTGCCTTACCTTGTCTTACAGTTTTTACAGTAAACATTCCAAACATTTTCTGAAACCTTTAATGACAGTACAAATATTGCTGTACTGTAATTTTAAACATACATACAATTGTCAGTATGTCATGTAATTGTAGTTTTCTGTTGCTGGCATAGTGTCTGACTCATCACTGCAGGTCTATAGAAATGTGTACACTTATCTCCGTGAGATATTTACTAAATCACCTATAATGTGATGTGAATGACGCCAGCATCTGTCCACATACGGATGAATCCTTCTCTTTAAAGCTGATACCATTTTTCAGACAAAACACTGTATATAATTAGAATCATTTTGCTTAAGCAATGAATCAGTATAAAAGGGAAGAGCTGCCACCTTCTATGTTTTTATGTGTTATGTGTTTCAGTGTTGATGGTAAATGAAGTCAATTGAAACTAAACCTGTGGTTCTTCCCGCATCCAGATCCGTCATTTGGCGTGACAGTGACGCAGCTGGAGGCGAGGAAGAACTTCAGGCTGTTTCAGTCTTAGATGTCTCGTCTCTGCCTCTGGGTAGCAAGGGGGCGATGCGCCCTAGATCCCGCTCTGAAATATAACTTCATTGTTCTCTTTGATTGTATTTGAAACTATAGTATTCATAAATATGAGGTCAGAGAATGTTCTGGAAGATACACGCTACAGAGCTTTGACTGACTCAGATATTCAGCCGTATCTATTGGAGCCAGATCAAGAGAGGCAGAGGCTGCAAGTGTATTATCCGTGCAAGAAGGTTTAGCCGGCAGGGACCCTCCGGGTGTCAGATGCTTGAACGCAGTGCATCCTGGTACATGTAGGCACTGCTCTAGAAGCAGGAGAACTCAGCTCAATATAACAGCACTGTGGAATTTATTGCATCAATTGACTGCATTTATAATCAACCCTGAACTAGCATTCGGTATCGTCACATGATACCTTAGTTTGGGAATATACAAATATATTTGACCTTTTTTTTCATTTAACACAATTTATCAAATATGAAACCAATGCTTGATGCTACGGGGAACATTTCAGAACGTGTTGAATTGTAATACCCAGATCAATTAAGGTGTCAGTAACACTTTAGTACATTATTCCTGGAATTGTGCAGAATGCTTTGAAACAGCATCTAGAAACAAAATTGACTGAAACATGATTTAGTATTTAATTGAATACATAAAATACTACAAAAATCCAAATGCGTGATCTCAGGCAATAAAGCCATTATTGGGATTTATCAGAAAATTATTTTAAAAATTGAGATCAAGATCTTTCCAACATCAAAGCAACACTGGGTTGGCAGCCATGAAATATATCTGACTTGGCAGGTGACTCTGTAGTGGCTGTGGTTGCTCACATATTATCTCCTGACTCCATAACCTGTCGCCACAAGATAACAGCTGGCTTTGTTGTACTGCCTTCTTGAGAAGTGAGTCTAGTCAGACTGACAGTGGAGCCAAGTGGCAGACACGTTATCAATGCATCAAACTGAACTTCAGTTAAATGATCTAATTAAGTTACAACATCAAAACCTTTCCTGTTATCTCTTCATCATAAAGAGCCCAAAGAAGTGATTACTGGAGATGTTAGAGGGTTAAACACAGTGCAGCTGTAGACACCTCCAACACAAAGACACATATTTATCAAGACATTTAGATTCAGAAGTAATATGCTGTTCTCATTTTAGTGCTTGATTGTGGGTATGAGCAGCTCTCACTAAACAGCATATATAAACTCATTAATAACATATGTATGGTAGTATGAGTTTTTCCTACTTTAGATGGGGACTTTCACAAGGATTGATTTAATATAAGTTTTGGTAAAAATGGAAGAAAATTATTAAATTAAAAGAAAAAAGGCAAAAAATCAATACCTCCCTACAAATGAAATAGTTTACGTTCTTTCAACTTTTCTGTTAAATGTTAACGTATATCGCCACATAAACATATGTTGCCATAAATTTGTGGACCAGTGGAAAAGGATATTCTGCCTTATATAGTATTAACACAGGTCCTATCAGTGGACCAACAGAGACGTCATTTAAGAAGCTTTTAGGCAAATCCAGCATTTAGCTGAACCAACAAATCACACCCACACCTGAGCAAAGCTCCACTCAGGTCAAGGTAGTGAGGCTATAATACTCCCATAAATAAAACAACACTATCCCAGCACAGAGACCTGTAAACCATGTCTAAACTGATGAATACCTCTGCAAACTCCTGGTCAGCCTCAGATGGTCCAGCGTGGTGTCCTGCGGGCCATCCTGAGCTACGTAGAGGCAAGGCCGTGACAAGAGTCTGGCGGGGCGTCATGAGAGTCAGAAGACTCAGCCAGAGCATCTTCATGTTTGACAGGAAGGAGTGCAGCGAGTCAGCCCGTCTCTGAGATGTGCAGCTACTGATACAGCTGCAGTGGGGACCACCTGTTAATTATGTGTGAGTGCTCCTGTCCCAACAAGAGCAGCAAGGTGGCTCCATGCAAAACAGGGTCTTCTTTAATGTCTCAGACACACCAGGCCCCCTCTTTTTATAAAGCCTCTCAGAGCAGGAAAACAGTCCTAACTGGGCTGAACAAAACATTCTTAACTTAGGTCACTGCCGCTATAACCTGCAGGTCTGGAGTTGAACAATGACAAAAAACACAATATTAACAAAGGAAGTTTGGTTTAAAATAACCACAAGATAAAACAAAAAAATGAATTTCAAAATTCTTAGGTCATACATAGCTGTCTACTCTGCAGCAAACAACTCTTTTCATCTGTAACTATGAAAACATGCATTGAATCACTTTCATCAAACATACTAATAGGAGATGGAATTACTATGACTCATTTTATCGCATCTCAAAGCTCCACAATAACATGTTCAACAATTCTCCCTGCGCTATATGACGTCATAGGAGTAATCAGCAGGATGTTGTGACAAAAAAGCCCAAAAGATGTACCTGGATCACAGGGAGCAGGCTAATAACAGGGCCACAGAAAGCGTCTGGTCTGTCAGCCATTTCAAACCATTAAATGTCATTTGTGTGTCCTTTCTTTTGTTTAAGTAAATATACCAATGGTGCAATGGATTTGATTATGTTTGAAATATTACGGAACGTCACACTGTCGTTTTATGATGGTGGATACTTGAGGTGTTAAAAGGCACCCTGGGTTATAGCCCACAGACATACATTACTTATAGTCTTTACCTTCACTGAAACGTCTGCAAACTGAACAAAATATGGCTTTTTGGGGCTGCATCCCTTCCTTTGTCTTTCTTTCTTTCTTTCTTTCTCAGGTGATCATCCTGACATACGAGGAATGTCTCAAATAAAAAATAACAATATTAGCGATGAATACAGAAACACTGATGTGGTTTGGAGTGAAGAGGCATTTATAGGATTGACCACTTGGATCCAAAGAAGGGTATTACATTGCTCTGAATGGAGACAAAGCTAATCATAGTGATGATGAAGATGATCATGATGATGATCATGATGATGAAAGCACTCTAAGGTGAAGGTGCTGTGCCAAAGATGAGACTGCACTTCCTTGTGGTATGTTCTGACGGAATAATACAAATGAAACTAGTGAATATAAATGATATTATAGCTGCTAAACATCGCCATCATGTTAGCATTTTCATGAGAGCCTTAATTTACTGACGTTAGCATAATACTGTGTTCAATGCTGCGTTCCAGAAATCACGTAACTAGAAAAATGTCCAACCTCCTACTCGAAACAGTCGAATGGAAAACCTCTAACTCAGCCTTCCTGCTTGGGACATCTGGGAAAAATCTATGAACCCAGACTTCACAAAGAAGCAGTTGTCTGACGCTACACAAAAATGTCACCATGTTATTAGGGAGCTGGTTACAGAAAACCATCTCTGGAAGTTATCTTCTCTGCAAAAAAGTTATCAAAATGTGGAGGCTGCACTGCTGAGAGATCAGTTTTGTGAACACTTGCCAAAGTAACATCAGTTTTTCACCGTTTTTGTTCGGCATCGAGAACTAAAGATGTTGCACACCATTTCTTCTTTCCGATACCGGTTCAGCCAATACAGTGTACCGAGCTGAAAACAAAAGAAGTTCATAATTCCCCCTGCGATATAACGTGAGCTGTTAGCTCCGTTATTTGGCCAAGCAAACAGCTAACTGCTAACAGCTAACAGCTAGATAACTCTCCTACTGATTTCAACAGATTCGTTGTCACATTGTAGCATTAACAGGGAGGAAATAGGGTACATACGAGTGTTAAGCACACGTGTTGTAGTACTAGCTTGCACATGTGCAGTACTGATCGGATTTCTGATAGTGGGTATGGGATCAACTCTGCCTGCAGCACTTGGAAGTCTGAAAATTGTGACCTGTGAGTTATCTGGAATGCAGCTCAAGTACAGCCGCACTGAGCTGCTATGGCTGTAGACTTAGTCTTGTTTTGGAGTTTTCACAAGTTCACCAAGAAATGTACATTCAGATGTGAAGTTCTTTATACAGGCTCTCCTAATAGACTGGTACGTGACCATCACCACAGGATGATCAACACTGAAATCCCAACTCGCTTAAGAATCTGCATTACTAAAAGAAAATAGAAAACAAAGACGACACATAAAATACATTGAGCAACTACAGCTTCCTTAAAATGTACAGTATTCCTCAAAAAACAAAGAAGTCAGCAACTGACAAAAAGTATAAGTGTCTCAGCAGTGATGTCTTCCCGTAGGTGCTGTCAAACTGATCTGCCTCTTCAGCAACTCAGGCATTCCCAACATGAGTCAGCTCAGTGCTGAGTCGTCACCCAGATTAAACTGGTTTTATAGCTCAGGCACCCAACTGAACCAAGACCAAATCTCACTGCATGAATACAATCTGATCCCAAGGTTCAGTAAAAGGAACTACTGTGACACTGAGTCAAAGGAAGTGGTGGGAAAAAACCTGCTAATGACGCTCACTAGACCTGTATTACACACAGACTGAGTCATCTTCCCTTTGTTCCTGCAGGCTCAGACTGGGTTTCATCAAATCTGAAGCGTCTGGTTGATGAGATCTCTCTCCCAGATATATTTTATCAGCATGCGCATGGTGCAAAGTACACTGCACACT
Organism: Anarrhichthys ocellatus; assembly: GCF_004355925.1. NCBI lineage: Eukaryota > Metazoa > Chordata > Actinopteri > Perciformes > Anarhichadidae > Anarrhichthys > Anarrhichthys ocellatus. Next base: position 1,105,158 of record NW_022280089.1, on the reverse strand, counting down.
GCTCCAACTGACATTCAAATAACAAGCCTTTGAAAAAGATTTAATAAGTTTGTTATTTCCTCCTTTTGTCAACATAAGGAGGGATGCCAAGTTATTTCAAACTGAACTTTTATGGCATCAAACTCTTCCATCAACGTTTTAAATGTTCAGAAAGAACAGTAAAGAGGTGTTTGCAGGAAGAAGGGGTTTTTACAGATTGGTCACCACATTGAAGAGGTGTTTTCCAACTTTTCTCAATAGACCAACACAGTTGTGCCAAATACATCAATAAAAAGCTGTTTCATAACAAAAGCCACAGCCACGTTGACATGATGCATTTGTGTTCATACAGTAAATGGCAAGAACATACAGTCACACTTATGGAACGTTCAGCACCAATTGCCATGAGCCAAGTTTATGTATGATGCCCGCAGAGGAATGTTGGATGTATGGATGTTGAAATTATACTTTGTCTAAACTTGCTCTTCTAACGGTACAAAGATGTCATGGAATATACGGTGCATGGTGTCCATATTTAACTGACTCATTCACAGTGAAAAGCTTGGCGAGGACAGAGTACTGATCCGATTCATAATTCCCCCTGCGATATACTGTGTGTATACTTTACACATATATTAGTGCATGTTTTATACTTAATGTGAATATAATTCATACTTTGTTGGCATCTTATTCTGAAAACCAGATATTCGTCTGAAGAAACCGGATGTTGTCTCACGTTAATCTTTCCGCTAACTGTTTTTTTTTGTTGTTTTTTAATTATTATTATTATTTTTTTTTTTTTCCCATCTCAAAAGGCTCAAGGACATACACACACACGTTCACACACACACACACACGTTCACACACACACATGTTCACACACACACACACATACAAACATACATACACAACTGACTATAGGATGTTTGCTGGCTTTTATCACACTGTTCTTGTCATCCTCTTGTTATGTATATGTATTGTCTCTTGTCTTTCAATAAAAAAAAAAAAAATAAATAAATAAATTATAATAAATTTAAAAAATGCGTTAACGAGCGATAAAATAATTGTCGGCGTTAATTAATGAATGCGTTAACGCAAAATTAACACGTTAACTTGCCCAGCACTAATATATATATATATATATATATATATATATACTGTATTTAATCAGATTTCTCACCAAAAAACACATTTTACAAGATTACAGTTGAACACATCATGATGACATTATAATTACCCTTTGCCCATCACTCATTTTCATTCATTGGACCTTGCAGGTAAATGTTTAGTTATCACTTCAATGTCACAGCTGCTTAAGGTGGAGCTTATCTTAATTATTTTACATGCTGGGTAGCTTAATGTACAATAATACATTATCATTTGTTGGTTGATTTACATTTTGTAATTTGAATCTGTGAAGTTTCTAAAACTGTCATATAAATGGAGTAAAAACTACAATATTTGCCTCCACTATGTCCCGTAGTGGAAGTAGGCTATAAAGTAGCATGAAATAGAAATAATACTCATTAAAGTACAAGTAGGGTGACGTTACCTCGTAACAAACACCAGAAAAGGACATGTGGCAACGTCTTCCTCCTGCATACCCACGCAACAGGAGAATGCTCTGCTAAAAGCTAAGCTAACAACCATTTTGACCTGGTTTTCACTACAACCTCTCTAACTTTGCTCTGCTTCACTTTATTAGCATCAGTCTGTGCACAGGTGATGTTCGGATGTTAGGAAATGGTTTGCAACTGCATCATTCCAAAGTCGTACTCTAAAAGTGTGCAGTTATGTTAAGAGCTGTGTTCTATCTTCATTTACGCTGACCAGGTAACATATATACTGATGCAGAAATCTCACAAATGATGACACAAAGATTAGTACAATAGACCCTGTAGTTGCAGAGTAACACTTTATTTATTTTCGATCAGGGGCCTATAGGGTTCAAGAGGTTAAGAAAAGTACTTGAGTAAATGTACTTAGTTACTTTCCACCACTGCAAACCATTAGAAATGAGCAGAAGACCCCCCCCCCCCCCCCAACGCAAACAACCTACACATAACACACTTGTCCAGATATTCACCAAAAAAAAGAAAAATGACTGATTCAGTTCATTATTAAACACGGACATGCAGGAACAAATGAAAGAGAATAAATCAGAAGTATGACTCAGGATATAAACTGAAATAATGTATTACCATAGTGGTCCAGGCCACATCGGGACAAATCATGAAAACAACACAGACTGCTGTACCCTTTATACACTACAGATTTAGGTGAAAGTTGTGACATGCAGATTAAATTATAGTAGATGTAGAATTACTCATGATATCATATGTTTATTAAAAGTCTATTCACCCCTCTTTTGGTGTTTAAAAGGTGTTTGAACCTGTTTTTGAACCTGGTAATCTGTTGCATTTTATTTCACATTGAGAATGATTCAGATCCAACAGAGCCATATCTACACATGACTGACTACTATATAGTACTGATGTCGGTCTCTCAACATCTGTAAATAGTCTGGTGCCTGGCTGTTTTGCCATTTATACAAAGTCCTCGCTACTAAATACTGAACCCTGTTAGCAATGGCAACATGAGCCGACTTAAATAGTCTCTTTCATTGTTATCAAAGATGTAACATATCATCTTAAACAGGTGTATGGCATGTATAAATATTAAAAGATGAACACCACATATGAAATATGCTAAAAAAAACTGATATAAGTATCAAATGGATTTTAAATGAATCATCAAATGTCATCAACAGAAATTGTGACATATTTGTGAGCCATCTTTGCACCAACATGCTTTACTGCACATAGCCTACGGCAACACAAACGCTGAATACACACACACACACACACACACACCGTCTTCACCTCTGAAACCTGCGGGCACTTCCTTGTGACGAACCCATGCGACTGACTAAGGACCCAGTGACTAAAGGAGCAAATCAGTAACTGAAGCCCTGAAGGAAAAGTCCAGGTGACACACATTTTGAGCTGTGTCCAGGACAGACAAGCCCTGTACATGCTGTGGGTTTTATGGTCTGTGGTGATTCAAAAAAATACTTCCTCGAGGTGCAGACTGTTACTCAACTTCTGCATGGAGTGGGTTGCTGTGGGTTTGGTGAGTGGCTTGCACGGTGGTGTTGTCATAAGTGTGACGTTTGGTCACAATGTGACACATGAGGTTCTGTGATTTTGGAAGGCTTTGTTTACAAGTACATTTCCTGCACTTTTTCTCTAAAGAGTAATTCAATTCAATTTATTTTGTTTAGCCCAAAATCACAAATTTGTCTCGGAGTGAAAATCTGTACACATCCTCTGACCTTTGACCCTCACATCGGTAAGGAAAAAACCGTAGAGAGATCCACAGAGGAGGATCCTCTATCAGGATGGACAGAAGTGTGATAGATGTCATGTGTACAGAATGAACAGCATTATAGAGATACAACACATTCAATGCATATCACAGATGATTCATATAATGAGAGTAGTAAGCAGAATAATGATGGAAACATTATGACTACTAGTAATAACAGCAGAAGTTGATATAGTAGAATAGCAATGATAACAAAAGCAGTAATGGTATCAGCAATAGCAAGCAATGAGACTAATAATAATAAAGATAGTAGTAGTGGGTGTCTGCACCTAACGTCCTGATAGAGGGGTCCTCCTCTGTTGCTCTCCCTCCTTTCTCCCCGTTAAAGATTTTTGGGGGATTTTTTCCTGTTCCGATGTGAGGGTCAAAGGTCAGAGGATGTCGTCTGTGTACAGATTGTAAAGCCCTCTGAGGCAAATTTGTGTTTTAGGGCTATACAAAAATAAATTGAATTGAATCTCTTTTCTTAGTTTTCGTTCATACATGAGCTGCAGCATTCTGAATCAACTGGAGAGATTTGAGACTTATTAGAGCAGCCTGATAATAAGGAATTGCAGTGATCTAGTCTAGAAGTAACAAATGCATGAACTCATTTTTCTGCATCGCTTTAAGTCAGGATGTGCCTGATTTGTGCGATGTTACTGAGGGGGGGATAGGCAGTCCTTGAAGTTTGTTTAAAGAGTAAACCAATCCTCTGAGAGAAAATATCTGCATCCAGTCTGCCAGCTAGCTCAAACATAGAAGAGCAAACCAAACCTGATCCATGAGAGTGAACTGAAACAGTCCCTTTAGTGTGCAGTGTCACAGCCACTAAATGACCGCCACACCTCAGAGTTGCATGACTCAATCCAAACCCCTAAGATGTGATAAGAATTGTAGATAAAGAATTCATGAGTCGGATGTTAGTGTTCTAATGGTTATTATTGACATACATTTGTTGTAAGTGGCTGCTCTTTATGAAGTGAAAGACAGCATACAGCTTCAAAGAGAGGACGAGGACAAAGTGACGTTTTTCTGTAGACAAATTGTCCAACACATTTTCTTTTATTTGACAATACAGGACATCATTAAAGACTGGCACATGACCAGAGTTCAACAGCTTGCTCTTCTGGCCTCAACACATATGTTTTACTAACAGCTACAGTTAACCTCATTAGAACGAGCTGTAACGAAGATGTTGGACACATCAAATGAATGGGACAGTTGAATGGTTTTGTTTTACCACGAACGTGAAGGCAACTTGGATTACTTGGACTGCAAGGATAACAATAAGGCACCCTCCCTGACAGCCGCTCAGCTCTGAGGAGCAGCGATGTCAATGACAGTAACATATATTGAAGGTTCCACACAGACATTTGAACAATGTTAATACTTTTTCTTTCACGCACTGTGCTTTTGAATGCTTGTAACTCTGGGTTCGCGCGATTGTTACACCCAAGCAGTTAGTGACAAAGCGCGTATATGCATCATGAAATAAGGATGTATCGTGTGCTGTCTCGGGAGATAATCCAGCACACAGCAGTTCAAGAGGCCCACAAATACAAACAACTCCACACAACATATGTGATGTGCATCTTCAGACAGTTACTTCAGGCTCCAGGTTCTATTGTTACCATTACATATCCACGTATTCACAGCAGCAAAACAAACATTGTCAAATAAAAAAACCTTTGTTCCACATCACAGATCCATCACAGGAAAACCAAGTCAGAGATCCTCAGAGTTCTACAGTAGGTAGATAGTTCATCAATGCACAGTGGCATGTTTGGCAATGTCTGAAGTAGGTTGATGCCACCTAGCGGTTGTATCACAAACTGTTTCCCCGACAAGACGCATATGTGCCATTGGACTCTTCAGCGCCGGTGTAAATAAATGAAACAAAAGAGGACTAATAAATAAGTGTCATAAATAAAATGTCGTGGTATTGTCTAGTCTTGACTTAAATAGTGGTTTACTAATACCTCCCAGGTGTAAAGGAGTCTCATCCTCTGCAGCTAATGAGGATGCAATGATTCAAACATGTTGCCTTCATTCACCTGGTCCTGTGACGCAATATTAACAATCAAAAACAGGAGGTCTTTCTCTGAAACATTGAACTACATCCACCCTACAAGCTAGCTGCATACATCAGCTGATGCATCTCCACTGATGTTTCTGCAGGTTTGCATTATGTGTGCCTGACCAAACCTTCCATATGCTGGTCGCACCCCCCAACAAAGAGGGTTCTTAGCATAACACACCCTGAGGGAGGCTCATTGGGATTCTGTTACAGCCCAAGTGGGGTTGAGGCGAGGCTGTAACACCGCCGTCCCTCACAGAGCACACATTTGTGTGCAGTATCACTTTAAAGACTGAAAGCGTTTCTCTGTCCACAGAAAGTGGTTCAACTTGCTTTGTGTACCTGTGACAACCTTAACCCTGTCCTAAACAACAATACAATGATATGTGACAATGTCGTGGAACAAAACTGTGAACAATGCATCTCTTTCTCGAATACAACGAGGCAAACCATTAGAAGGCCTCGCACGTTACATGACTGTTTAAAATCACAGAGCAAATTTGGCAAAGAAAGAAAAGGAGAATTGATCGTTCCAGTCTTGGCATGTTTTGGGAGTAAAACTTGAGTAATGTAAAAATGCAGGAGGGTCTTCTAGTCCAGACAGCTGAGCTACAATAACAGTCTCACTTTCACTTTCTATCCCAACTGTAGTGATCACATCTAAAAGCAATACAACACTCCTTGAAACGGGTTATGACAACACTGTGTTAAAACTACACGTATGCAAAAGTCTTAGTTATACTTTAGTTTAGGGATCTATTTCAATAGCTTTAGGCTCAGGAGGTTCAAATAGCCACAGCATCAAACATACAACAATAATAGCTAATGGCCATGACACCGTGTTCCCTGCTCCCAAGCATTACTAATTAAGATAACACGATACCCTTCAATATGCACCACTGCAGTGGCCTACACGTCATATTTGCAATTAAATTAAATTAGCAAATACAATTATTACACTTCAGTAAGATTACAGAAAAGCTAATCTATGAAAATATGACTGATGGAAAAGAAATCTTCCATTTCTTTTAACTGGACTGCTTTACTGTTTACTGTAAGATCACCACAGTGCAGAACCACGGGGTCCCTGGGGTGGTGCCTCGGGGTCCACCTGCCCCCTAGCTGTGGCTGAGTTTCCAGCAGTGGTCATTGGCAGGTCCCTGTGCCGATGGTGTCTGGGTATGGCAGTCACCGTCCTTCAGTCGGTCCCCACCCCTTCATTTCAACTCGTCTTCGGTGGATCAATGTGCAACGTGGGCCAGACTCCACAAAGAAACTGGACAAAGTCAGGATAAGGCAGATAATGGAATGAATGAATGCGTTTCCATAAAAGCTGCACTATATAGAATGTCTCAGGGCTAGATGTACCTTTACATTGGGCCTGTGCTTGAGGTAGGTTGACCTGATCTGCAGGCTAAAAGAAGATGAGCATTAGATTTTAAAACCAATGAGCATGTCTCACCACAACCACAGCCTCGCAGTTGTATTCCTCCGCCAACCAGTCATGTCACAGTGTAAATCCATGTTTGTCATAAATGTCATCACTTCATCATTTTATCCTCTTAGACATTTATCTGAATAACAACATGGATTCTTCACTTATGGTCAAAAATGTGTTTTGTTTTTAATTCTAGTCGATTCATCCTTGAGTCCAAGTGGACGTTTGTGCCAAATTTGAAGAAATTCCCTCCAGGCTTACAGCGATATCACGTTCACGAGAATGGAACGACTGGGAAACATAATTCCACAGCTGCCGCCAGCATGGAGGCGTAACACTCACCTGAGAAGTATGTGCAGGTAGGACCCAAGGCCTGTGAAGATGTGCCACCAGGCATGGAACTGTGTCACTACTCCAACACCAGGGGGCAGCATTTGTCTACTGGTTCTGGAGACCCAAGAACTTCAATTAATACACAAGAAAGAACACTCCAACAGGATGCTTACTAACTGTCTTTATAAAGGTTTTATTTTAGACATTTGTACTTCAAAAGTTTTGAATCAAAATCTAAACGTGCATTTTAGATTAAAATGAGTTAAGTTTCTTATTCAGCAGTAAATGAGTTGACATTACTTGGAGTGTCCTGACTTGTCCTTGAGATGAATAAATGATTCACATTATTGCTATGATGTCACATTAATGTCACTGACTGAACATTTTCCACACCGCAGCTGTTAAATGAGAATCTTAAAATCAAGCACGTTAAGACATAATAACAAGACGCATAGTTTCTTTCTACTGCAAATACTCACCTCAACGTGTCACAGAAGATGTTGTCAATGTTCCACAGTAGGAACCCCAACAGAAAGACTCCTAAGGAGGTGTAGCACAACGGCCGGAGCCATGGGTACACCCTAACGTTGAAACAAAAGAAACAAAGACTAAAGCCTTTAGCAACGTGTTGCTTCATTGAATATTAATGAACAAGGATTCCTTTGATATGCTAATGTTTTTAATTTTGAAGGTCCTCTAGACAAGCTTACCATGTAACAATGAAGATAGATCGCATCACTAGGCAAGCTACTAGAGCACCATACATGACCTAGAAGAAGACAAGTATTAGTCAATGTTCACCTGCACTTTGACCTCTGGTCACTTCCAGAAGATGAACACATTAATGCTGACACAGTCTGCTAGCATAGCCTTTCCAATAAATGTTCTACATCCAACAATGTCGTTTCTTTGAGTGTAATGACCATTAAGTCACTACTCTCTATTTGAGCTATACATGATTTTAACTATTCATCTTTTATTATTGAGTTTTTACATCTTCAGGTGCAATAATCCTGAAAATGAATGAGTGAAGGTTGAGCTGCAGACAACTCATGTTCACACTAAGGTCAGAAGCTGAACTGAGGCTCACAAATAGAGCTGCTTGGTTACAGTAAACAGTCTATCTGTTGCTTGCTACATTCCACAAATACACATACATTAGTAAAGCCAACATAAATGCTACATGCTTTCAGTGTAATCTCTATTTAAAAGCAGGAAATACTGATTTGAACCACTGTGTATACACAGTGGTTGAACAGGGACATTGTGCGTCTCCTTATGAACCACCATAGAGCAGTGTGATCAGCAAACAAAGAGCAAACAAAGGCAGCTTTGTGCTGCAAAGCAACACAAACACAATGTGAGGCTGAAGGATACAACACACGTGTCTATCTTTAAAGGGTTGTATGGTCAGGATTATGAAAGAAACATACCAACACATTGGGTCTTGGCTCGTATGAGTGATTCACCATTTCTCATATTTACATCTTTTTCTCAGATAACAAAATGTTCAAGTGGTCCAGACCTGTCGTAGGACTCATGTGACATTCCCCTCTGACGTCTGTTTTTATCCGTCTACGTTTTTCATATGAACCATTTGCTCTTTATTTCAAAGAGTATGATCCTTTGGTGATATCACATTAACAGCACGAGTTATTTTCCCCCATTCCTTGTCTGTAGCAGGTCCCTTCATTCTGCTGCTGCTGTTGTAATGATACACTTTCCTTTATGGATCTCTGAAAGCAGGACTTCAATATAGGACATATGGGGCAGGACGCGTAGCTCTGAAAGCACTCATTCACACACATCATGTTTACGCCGGTCATCTACACAGTTATCTGAAGCAGACTTAGCACACTGGTAGGAGCACGCGTATGAAAACAAGTAAGAGAAAGCTAAGATAAGAATATAGAAATGGTCCTTCATGAGGTCGTGTTCACTGTTTTGATCCCACTGGATTCAGCATTGAGTTTGGGACATAGTATGTTTCTTTTAAATGCTACATATTAATAAACAGTAAAAACATTAAATATTGCATCATTTTGCATATTTGCTACTTTATGTTATACAGCCAGCGTGCTGCACGCACCAAACTGAGCGATGTATGCTGTGTTGGCGAGCCCAATATGTTTACACAAGGTAACAAATGACTTCAGGCACGCTGAGCCCTGATAGCAAATAATGAGCCACCTGAGGCAGTTGAGCGTGACGCAGAGCACTCCCTTACCTGGTGGAAGACTGGCTCCTTCCACTGCAAGTACACCTGCAGACATAAACACAGGAACTACTCAGGAGCATATGATGGATGTCATGCTTTCACCATTATGGTTCAAACGAAATGATCGCCGTTATAGTGGAAGTGGGTACTCACCACAGTGACTGAGACACTGAAGATCAATAGTAGCGCAATAGGAAACACACTGATGCTGTTCTCTTGTTTGAAACACTCATATCTGGACATAAAAAATAAATAAATGTGTTTATTTTACGTGTTCGGCTTAAACAATACATCAATAATAGAGAGCAAGTAATAACGGAAGGTTAAATGTGTAACTAAGGGGTGGTGCTGAGCAAAGCGCAGAGGCTGGTCCACCTTAAAAGTCAACTCACTTTAATTAGCAGGTGGCGAGCATGACGCAGGGACTTGGCTTAGGTGTTGTTGCATTTATTCACCGATAAATAAACTGTACTCAAACAGCTACGACGGTACTGCTAACTTCTCTATCTCTCGGACGCACACTGACGCTCGCTCACGTTAAGCGCACAACCGACGCACTGATTTAAGTTTGAAAAACATCTTTAAAAAACAATGTCAAACACTGGCAAACACTGAAGGGGAGTTAAGTTCCTGTCCTAGCATCCAACCACATGCCTGAACTGGGAGCACTGGGAGGACTGGAGCCTGCTCTTCCTCCTGTTGAGGTGCAGGTCTAGGTGTTTTAGGGGCTGCAGGAGCCGGGCCACATTGTTCCAGCCTTGCTTCCCAGAGTGAGCCCCCACCACCCAGTCGTTGTTATAGTTTACGATTTGAAGACCGCCCAAGGGTCCCAGGACTGCATCCATGCACCTTGTTAATGTGCGGGCGGGATGTCGGGCTGGGCGATATCAATATAATCAAATGTCACAATATTTTTTACCAGATTTCTTTACAAAAACAATAGTGTAGGGTTGACTATTGGTGCTTTCACAAAATATTTACAGAATGAGATTTCTGATAAAAAATCATCAGTAATGTGGATATAATGAGTAAGTGGGTAAAGGCAGATAATAGATCAGCTATAACAGTCTGGTAAGTTCAGAAAATGACATCACTTTACTGCAATGCAGCCTTTAAAACCAGGAAAAGACATTTATGTGATATATATTGCCCAGCCCGAGCGGAACACTAATGATGTGCAGAATGGGAGGACATGAAACTCTAAAGTCTTGCGAACCTAAGGTGGCGCCTGAGTCCCTCCCATACTGGGAATGAAAAAAACAAGCATTCTCGAGGTCGATCGTGGCAAACCAGACACCCTGAAGAACAGCCTGTCGAACCCACCGTCATCCATCGCTTTAGTGTTCCCGCTCGGGCATCTCTGTTTTCCCAAGACACAGGCAGTGGTTCAGTCTATTCACTCCCAACCATGCACACATGTATATGCCAACGGGTATAACACAGACCTGACCAGTAGTAAAATGGAAGAAGTACTTATGTCCAGTTTAGAATCAATAGCCACAAGAAGATGATACGCTACTTTCTTGGAATGGATAAAGTCGGTAAAGTCATTTTACAGCCACAATCACACTAATGCTGTTCTCAGTGACAGTCAGTCACAGCAATAAATCCAAAAGGTTGAGCCACTTACAGACAGTAGACAAAGACGCATGTACTGTAAATCATCGGCAACTCGTCCAGTAACTGCAAATGGGAATACAAAGAGAACACATGTTAATATCACTACAGGATTACATTGTTTCTACATAACTTGACATGGCGTTAGGTAGAAAATGTTTGACCTCATAAATCCATTACAAATATTTCCCAAGGCAACGAGTGTGATTCATCAAGGAATTGATCAAAAAAGATTCTGTTCCCACTTTTTGCTGAAATAATACGATTTTTATTCAACACTGCATCTCACCTGCATCTCATATTTGAGCGTCATGTGGAAGCACCAGGAACCAACACCAACAGCTGGGCGATGCACAGACAACCACACAGAACATTACATTTGAATGTCAGGACAGTCTCAAGTGTACGAAATACGATTGATGGCACCAGCAGCAAATACTGCACAACTGCATATTTTATCGTCAATAACTACGACATGTAAAGAAGAAAGAGCTAATGAAATTTGTGGTTTCAACGGACTAACCTGCCAGTCCGAGGAAAGAGCAGATGTAGCGAAACTCGAGGCCGTCTCGGAACGTCTGGATGGCCCCATAAATGGGAGGAAGAATCATAATCAAATTGCTGACAGTGTTCCCTGTTCAAAAAGACAACAGAGACAAATTAGAGCCAGACGACATGACCAGTTTGAACACCTCTGAATGATCACCTCTGTGAGACAGGCTGGGTAACATGGTGTGATCATTATAACATCTGCATACATTACTATATTGTACTGTAAACTAAATACAGTATATTGTCTTTACAGTCCCCTAACTCTCTCTACATTGTTCTTCACACCAAAGAGCAAACCTGAATCCTGTTTATAGAGCACAAGCTCTGATTGCTAAGTGATCTAATTGGTGTTTTCACAGGTGCATTATGGGTACAGGTGATTGATAATTGAGTGTGGTGTTTCTTTAGCACACACACATGAATGGAGAGTCTAATGGAGATAACTGTGTTTCAGAATTTCAAAACTTAGTGTAAAGCATAAAAATGTGTTTACGGTGCAGCACAGCTGGTCAACAGATAGACTACATGAGTTAGTGCTTTCTATACTTTGCAACAAGTACCAGTTGTTGAGACTTGGTAATTGCAAAAAACTGTGAGTAGTTTGAAAATGAATACTGCCACTGTGCCAGTGCTTGCTCGTATTGACACACACCCTTTATCTGCAGGTGTCTGATAAAAGCCAACGAGTCGTTGCCAGAGTCCATTTTAAAATGTGTGGACTTTGGTTACAGATAATAAATGCACACACCCTAAGAATACTACAACATATGAGTGTTTGGTTTTCACATTTAAATGACAACTGCAAACATGTGAATGCGTGTGAGAGACACTTTATGACCTCCCTCTGTGTGCTTGCTTTCTCCCGTAGCCATGTGCTGATGTAGAGATAATGCACAAAAGCACACATCAAATGAGGATTAAAATCACACCGGTGTCGCTAGTCTTTTCCACGTGAACAATACCACATTCCAGCCATTGAATCCAAACAATTCTTCTGCAGCAGAAAATGACCCTTTAGCTGGGCAAAGCTTCAACTCTCAGTATCCTTGATATGCAGCTTTCACACCAAAGCTTGTGTTTTAGAAACAAGGAAATGAATGAACACGGTGTGCTGGATCGATTAGGCCTACAACATGTGCACCACAAGTAGTGGCCTTGAGTAAAGCGGATTAGGACAATAAAATGAAGTGTATCACTAAAGGCGTGGACAAAATACACAGAAGATAAAAGAGCAACAATAAACTAAACTCTGACCCACTTGGCTTCAGTTTACCTTGGACTAACTGTTGCATCTCCAACAGCAACTGCAAGTTCCTCAACACAGTGAAAATTGTACTAAAAAGAGTTTACCTTCAATTCTACAATGATTCTGTGAATCTATATACATTCTTCACAATAGAATAGTATTTCTAGCTTAATGCCAATTTATTGTGGCAGGCATTAATTGAAAAAGGCTTCGTTTTGTATGAAGGTTACTTATTAGTTAATTAATGCACACACTGTAAAGAAGACTTTTAAATGCGTTGCCTAGTTCTCTTGATCTCCCTGCACATTAATGAGTAACTCTAAAGTATTATTTCAGAGTTGTTGTCCAGTGTCCATTAGTTTGGCTCAATGCTTCAGAAGGAAAGCGTGTCACTGACTGCGTGAAGCCTCCATGCCATTTCTGCTTAAAATCCCGCTGACATAGCAGTTTTTTAAACAGTTGACACTGTATCTACAATAATGGTTCCTGAGGAACCCGTTTCTTTATCGTTAGACAAAGCAATGAGTTAACCCGATGGGAAGGAAATGTTTCGTCAAGTTTTCAAGTGTGAATAACTAACATGCACCTTGTGAGAAAGAAATATAAGACCACGTAATGTTTGTCGACTTGAAATACAAATGAGTGCCAATGTGGAACAATGCAATGTTAAAGTGTATCGGGTCTGTGATAACGTTAGCTCACACTCACTGCACCCTCCAGTAAAGCTCTATGCAAAACAGGTGACAGGACAGCTTTTCCTCGTTAGCGCTTGGTAAAATGCCGTATGAGCTAGCTAACACTTAGCTTAGGCTACACTACGTAACCGAACGTTCGTATTAGCCGAGATAACACGAGAACATAAACACAGTAAATGATGATTACAGCCGCTGCTCTCATTTCATGTGTACGTTATTGAGGGGCGACAGTACGTACACAGCAACCTGGAGCTCTACCCGATAGTCCGTTAATACGAACCACAAAGTCACCATTTTCAGTGGGAAAAATTAAAATGATATTTCACTTACAAAATTCCGCGATGTAAAAAGAGGCGACATAATTCTCTTCGCACCAGTCCAGCGTTGAGGTCGGCCGCCCCCAGTATCCTTGCCTGTCTGCCGAGGGAGCCATGATGGAAGAGGAGGAGGCTGTGGGCGCTAACGGGTTTGTAGTCCCATCACCACAGCACGAGCACCACAGCACGAGCACTCCGCGAGCCCTCCTCCTCGCGCGCGATGGGAAGGCAGAACAAAGTCCAGTATGGCTGTTGTTACACAAATACAGATAGCAGCCTGTAAATTGTAACCTACTACCGTTAGCACTAAATAAGTGTGTTATTTAGCTCCACGCAATATCATTCTAAATGCAGACTATGGGTAGCAAACAACTTTGGAACAAATCCAAGTGTTTTATTTGATACTGAGGCCTATGCTCAGTTGTAACCTAAAATAAAATCAACCTTGTGTATGTAGCCTGCTAATTGTGCAAAATGGATATTTGAAGAATCCAGAATGAAATACCCTTTTGTGTTTGTAATCTTTATGGCATGTGTTTGCTGGTGACATATGATAAAGATTATTATAAGTGCATTACACAAAACACCCCTAAAGTAGTCTTTTTAATTACATTCGTTTTGTTTCCTGTGTATATTACCGTTTATGGAAAGCCATAGCAACCAATAGATGAATAAGTTTCACTCCAGTTCTTTATTGCCAAATCAGCAATAATTTGACAGAATTTGTCAGGGCAGCTCAGACAAAAGAGGAACACGGGCCAACAAGCATGCACAACATCGCAATACAGTCAAGAGACACAATGCAATGTCACAAGCAAAACAGGATAAAATACACAAAAAAGACCAGCAGATGGAGTCAGCTTGTTGAATTATAAAATGAAGGATTGCTTTAAGGTAAGCAGTCCTGCACTTCATGCACTTATATCTCCCACCATATGGCAAGTGACTGACAAACAGCATACAGCACTTCATTATAAGGAGGTTAGGTTTAAGACTGCAGCCTATACAGTACAGCACACACCATATTCCTCTATTCCTCCAGGCTGACTCGTTAAAGAGCATTTAGATCAACAGCTCCAATGATTCTTTCTTCAAGTAATGCAGCTCAAGTAAAAGCACAGTGATGACCAAGTTTAAGATGTTGATGCCGTAATCTTAATGGCATCATTTCTCGGGGAGAGAAACACCTACTTTATTACATACAGGACCTGACCTCTTCCCACGGTACAACTGAAGATCATTTACATGAATTTAAGGCACTCACTGGAATGATAGACATTTCCTACTTTACAATTATCTCAAAATCATAATAGTAAAGATATTTCTAATAAAACATCAGGCATGATTTAAAAAAATATTGCTGAGCATTTTGCCTGATTAGGGTTCATCTGAATAATATTTTTGAAGTAAGATAAAGGTCTAAATCTGTTCACTTCATGTCTGTCGCAGTTCCCCCTTTTCAGTTTTATAGTTAAATATAGTTTTGCACATTATTTATGCAATACTCCAATGAATGTCGTGTGATAGATTATAAATTATGTAATTTGTCCACCACATGAAAAACATCTTTGTTCTGTCATGAACCCACATGTCCTCTAGGTGGTGTGATACGCTAAAAAAGGTCCACTAATGCAACGATATAAGATACTCTCATGTTCACTCAACAAATCTTCTTTGTAATCTTCTGTTTAGTCAAGTAAATTCAATTATTCTTTCGTGTTATTGAACCACTTTTCCATTAAATAACGAATCATTTGGTCTTTATCAACTGTTTTTCTATAAGTTTTTATAGTCAGCCTAATGCTAACAATCAGGTGGGAGGTTGATGGTGTGGCTTTTAACCAGTGCCTTGCTCATTGGAGCAGCTGCCGGACCCATCTTGACGTACCCAAATATTTAGTTTTGTCTAAACATGAACAGTTTACTGATTAAGAGCCAATGTTTACCATGCAGTGTGTTGCAACTCCACCACATTCCTCGCTGGCGTAGGGCTGCCCAGCAGGACATAGTCACCCTCGCTGGAATTTTTCTCATGCTATTCAGCTGGGTCCCACTGGAGACCTGAGCTCACCAGACCTGCCCAAGAACAAACTGCTGTTACAAACAGACATGAGCAGACAAATCAAACTGGTTGAATGAGTCGGAGTCTTCTGTTTCACGACGGACAATGTCAGCACAAAATATCTCAAATTAAGATGACACTTGGTTGGGGGTGGTTTATTATTATTATATATTGTTTGTTTGTTCTGTTTGTCTTTGCCCTGTAAAGCGTCTTTGGGTATCTTGAAAAGCGCTATAGAAAATTGATGTATTATTATTATTATTATTATTCCCGTGCTTTTATTGCAAAAACTGGAAATTTGTAATAGTCTAAAACTATTCATATTTTGAAATTGTCAAATTGTACGTGCATATTATAGATAGGTTTTATTCAATCTGCCATGCTTTGGTTTGTTTGCCAGTGTAGGTCAGTGCATTCAGGGAGGATCAATAAGAAAAACAGCAACGTAGCATATTGGTTCAAACTATATGCTTGTGTTGGAGAGCAGTGCAAAGGATGGGCGAAACAATTGTAAATGTCCTCGGAGTTAACAAATTAAAAGCAACTGCGCTTGACAAATTGAAACATACTATTAAATTAAACAACAAGCACCATCGGTGCAGAAGTAAGATTGTTGTAGACCTTTTACATTGTTAAGACTTGTCAACATATTTTGAAGCAATAATCAGGGAAATCATACTTAATGTAAGTCTTCAGTCCATATTGTGATATGCCAATGCAAACAGAAAAGATATCAAATATTCTTCACGATAAAAAAGGAAGGCTGTGCACTAAAACACAGGATCAAATGTTGAAACACATCTCTTCAGTCATGTATTGTGGAATGCTGTTGGCTTGTGACGTGAAGGAATGCGCTTTCATTTCCCACTTCTCTCTGCATTCCGCAGTAGAACATACACACACACACACACACACACACACAGCCAGGCTTTTAAGTGAATGTGGTTACAGCTCATCTCTCATCTTATCGCCCTTCGGCCGGACCATCCTGCCTATGAATAGGATGGAGTTTGTCTTCTGGTCCTTCACGAGGAAGATGAAAGGGTGGTCCGCGTAGAACAGTTTGGGGTTTTTCAGCTTGTCCGTGCCAAGGATGCTCATGTCCATTTCGTTGCCGTCGGTGTCCCATTCCATGGCAGAGGCGTGGAACACACTGGCCAGGTAGAGATCCTTCTTCCCGGTGATTCTAGACAAGTCGGCTTTGGATTTGTCCACGGCCTCCGTCAGGCCCAGCTCCCCAAGGTGTTTCTGAACAGGAGCAGATATTCAGATCGTGTAAAAGAAGCTAGACATTAAGTCCGAGGTGCTGTTCTTTTGCATCTCCTACCTGCAGGTTGTGACTGACTTCCATGCTGACTTTGGGCAGAGACACGGCCACCGCTGTCTGCTGCAGCTTGCCCATCCACGTATCCAGTTTCTTCTTGGTGAGCATCTTCTCCACTCTCTGCAGAGGTTCCACTTGGTGGGGCATGATGAACACCATAGTGGACTTCTTATGAGCCAGAGGCATGCTCAGGAGAGTTAACTTGTTGGTTTTGTCATTGTAGAAGCCATAGAGGCCTGAGGAAACAAAATATATCTCTAATCTGCTAAGTGTTGGACTATAGCATAGATCATCCCACATTCACTCATTCACTATTGTGAAGGTTAAGATGGGATTTAATACACTTATGAATCATTGTCATTCTGCATCATCACTAACAGGTGTGAGGTCACCTAACTGTAATTTTAGCATATAAAATGCACAGGATTGCATTTTTAGCAGAAAGCAGTGTTTTTAGTGTCTAGCTCTGATGTTGGATCTGCAATGGTCTACCCATTGACTTCGAGACAAGATAATCTGGTTTTAGGACTCATTCCAGCGCTCCATAACTGTATCTATAACCCACCATAAAAAGGCAGATTGTTGTTTATAGACTCCAGCATTTTTCCCAAAATGTGGATCTACTCCATAAAGTGTCACACGTGTTGTTTCTGAACTTTCTCCACCTACCTGTGCGGTGCATCATCTGCACTGAAACAGTGTAGCTATGGGGCAACATGAATCCACGGTTGTCCACCATCTGATGATGGAACTGCTCATCCCAGTGAGCTGTGAGAAACAAAAAAAGTATTCATTCTGAGAGCATTTTTATAGAAATAACATGCACATACACAAGTCGTATGAGGAGTAGACTCACGTTTGAAAAACATAGCGTTGACGATCATCGCCCCGTCAGTCTGCTCTACATCCTTGGTGACCTGGGGCAGTTTGCCATCGGTAGACTTGGCCGCCCACTCGTTGATGGAGCTCACGGCGCTCTTCTTATCCCTGAAGTTGATCTTGGAGTGGTCACAGTTGTAATGCTTTTTGCTGCTCTTGACAAAATCCTCCACGAAGGCGACGGAGCTGGGTCCGTACAGGCGGTTGCTAATCTTCCAGGTGACATTGCGGGTCTTTGGGTCGCTCACCTCGGTCAAGAGCTCTGCCAGACCGGAGTGCAGCTGCTCGTCTTTGACTTTAGCCGCATTCAGAAGGGTTTTTACTTGAGAGGCAGTGGAGGCTTTGCTCCCAAGAGCCACCAGACCCAGAGAGGAGGCCACGACGACGGGGGATATGATGATGTTTTCCACACTTTTTTCCTTGGCCATGTTTTGGTAGAGACTGAAAGCCAGCTTCGCGCTGTTGTCAGCCAGGATGGTGGCGTGGTTACTCAGGACTTTGTCTGGTGAGGCCGAGGTGGCAGCTGTAGCTGAAGAGGCCAGGAGGACCAGGGCTGCCAGGTTAGTCACCCACATGGTGTACCGCTATGGAGAAAACCTGTGAGAGGACATGAAGACAAACGTCCGTCATTCATGTGATGCGCTGACCTAAGAAGTAGGGCTGGGCCATAATTCAAAATGATTATTTAGCTTCTTTCAATGTATCGTGATGAAATCACACATCGAGATATCATGATACACAATTGATACAAAATTGTCTAAATAGATATTACTTAATCAGCACATACCAGCTCAAATTTGTTGTAGTAAGTAAATGATAAAATGATAAAATACTCAGTATTGTCATTTGTCAAGCATTTAATTCACACAAGAGTTTACCAAACCACGTGGTTATTTCATAAAGACTATTGACTGAATTACCAGAAAACATGCGATAAATATCGTTATCATGATATTAAATGATCTATAGTGATAGACGACTTTGGCCATACTGCCCTAGCCTACTGAGAAGATGGAAAACTCTTGGGTGATGTTTGTTCTGTTTCAATTTGAAATGTCTTGTTCACCTCACTTTTCCAAACTCGGGAGCCCATTTTGTTACATATTTAGGGTTAACTCTGCCGTTTTTTAGGATAATAGCAGGGGAGCTGGGTTAGCTGGTACCACTCCAGCAAGATCTCTCCCAGTAGACCTCAGGGCAAGACTTACATAACAGCCACGCAGGCAGCTGCAGGATGCAACTAAGCCAAACATTTTGGCCAGCCTGGGCTGAGTCCTTCATGTCCTGGCAACACAAAAGTTTTAAGATTATAAAAAGTATCTAGAGAGGAATATGTGTGCTTACTGCTGATTGGTTCCTCTTGGTGTGGAAGAAGTGACTACGTGCTGACACACACTCAACCAATGTTTTTATTCCAGTCCACGTATATAGAGAGCATGTGTGCTTTAAGAAGAGGAGGTTTTGTGCAAATGGCCAGTTATTGTTATAGTTTTATCGAACAATACAAATCAGTCTGTGTACTGACAGATGATTGGCCAAGTATCAGCCTCTTAATAAAATGCAATAAAGATAGCACTCTTAAACGAGAGGAATGACATACATGAGGAGTCTCCTCTCAGCAGCTTC
This sequence comes from Anarrhichthys ocellatus, assembly GCF_004355925.1. NCBI lineage: Eukaryota > Metazoa > Chordata > Actinopteri > Perciformes > Anarhichadidae > Anarrhichthys > Anarrhichthys ocellatus. The sequence goes on along the minus strand of NW_022280089.1, from coordinate 1,085,426 downwards.
CAAGACATGTTTCTACAGGCTCACAGAGAAAGATGGGAGAGATCTCTGACTGAGACGTGTGCATGAAAGAGATGACTTCTAAAAGGCTGAGACTCTTTGTCAACATTATTCTTAAAATGCTGTCTTTAGTTGTATGTTTAAAATAGTACTTGAAGATGAATCTTTTCTGCGTTGCAAGTTAGAACAGAATGAATGCAGATGAATAGATTCATCAAATTCTGATGATATGATCTAAATAGCATTAGTAAAGTAACACTGCATGTGACCTGTTGAAATCATACTCTGTAAATAACCCTGTGACTGACATTGGTACATTTAGTTTAGTTCACGTCCTTCAGAACCTTTTCGTAGATCCATGCCAGTTTGAGACTTTAATAAATGGATGATGAGAAACTATCTTGTGACGTTTCAATGCACAAGAGACATTGTGTATGTAAAGGTCATCAATAACAAAGTGATGTATTTTGGAAAACTTCAGTGTAATATGTAGACTAAGGTAGAAGAAATGACACCGATTAAATCAGTTTAAAAGAGACGGACAACTCCCTAAATCCTGAACTCATTATTTTCTAACTTTGAGAAACATACTTTGACATTGTATTCTGCTGTTTTCTTATATTTGAATAAGAAACTAACAGCTTGGATGAACCACACTGCTTGAATCTGCAACAGAATCTTAAACAGCTTATTGCAGATCTGACTCTGTGGCCTCTTTTCACATGCCTGGGCATTTCCCACCAGTTGAACACTGCTCTGCATAGTCTCCCTTCCCCCCCTCACTCCCAGTACTTTTTATCTTACCTTATTAGGTTTTTATCTTACCTTATTAGGTTTTCAATAATTCAGCACGTTCTCCTCAAGCTTGCTTACAAATAGATCCCCCAGCGCTGATCTGCTCTATGTCAAGTTAATGTATGTAATGGTTGGAATCAGAGTTGTGTGAGACAGTTGCAGGAGTGTCCATGCCCAGTTTGCAGAGCATTAAAATCTCTGCACTGGGCTCTTCCTCTCAGGCTTGTCCCGCCCATAGTATTCAGGGCAGAATCCTCCCCCTCCAGGTCCTAAAGCCTGAAATTGGAGCCCAGTTGGAGCCCTCAGACAGCTACCAGTCAGTGACCCATAACAAAGTGTCCCCTCATTACTTACTGATAATCTCACTCTCACTCAGCTGCTTCAATGAAATGAACAAGAGTTATATTTGTCATACACAACGTAATTATGGTATTACTGTTGTTTTTTTTGGGTTATTTGTACATTTATAAAATGGAGCTATACCATTACAAACGTTTACATGCTTTTACATTATGCTGGCTTCACTTCTGAACTCATCCAACAAACTTTTCAGGTTATGAAAAATGTAGAAAACTCAGTGTTACTCCTTCTAAACTTTTTCAGTATGAATAAAGATCATTCATTTGTTTTCTGTCCCCCACCCTGTAACTGCCCTTCTCTCACTCTGCCACTTGATTTGAGACAATGCAGGGGTTACGCCCATAGATGGATTACTGAACGGGCCTACTAGGCACAGGCACAGGGGCCCAAACCAGGGCCCCTTTTGGCCTAAATGTATCTCAAAGAGAGGGAGAAACTCAAAATGACCACAAAGACACATCAAACGACTACAAAGATACACAAGAGACATAAAGAGACTCAAGCAGCTATGAAAAGGGGCACAAAACAACCACAAAGAGAAACGAAAAACACCACAGAGAGATGCAAAACGACTACAGAGAGACACAAAACAGAAAGAGGCTATGCTCCTGTGTATAGAGGTGGTGGGGCCTTTTGCATGTCTGTGCCCACGGGCCCATTTTCTCATAATCCGCCCATGAGGTAGCCAGAATCCTCGAGAACTTAAACTATTTCAATTTTTATTTTGGCCTCTTGACATTGCTGTGGCTTCCCTTCCCATTGATTGTGACATTTCTTTGACTTGCTGTTGATGAAATGTGAGGTGCCACAGAAGACATTGAAACAAAAGATCTGTGTAGGGAATCAGGTCGCATAGCTGCACAGCTCTATCACAAGCGGGATATAAACATATACAGTCCATCAGTCCATCTGACAATAACACAAATGAATGAGACGAAACCTCAAGCCACATGTCTGATACCTCAGTGTTACATAACGAATAGTGCTGATGGTGTCAGAGAAGTGGTCTTGCCAGATGAAGCACCCGACAGACACAGACGTATTGAACTTAGTGGCAACATCGTATCTGATAGTATGAAAACAGCAGGCTGTGATACACAGCTTACTGGTGCCCGGTGCATAAAAAATCATCAAAATAGAAGAAATAAAATTGCCAGGTGAGGAGAGGTCCGGGCTAAGCCCCAAATAATAAAATCAGTTCATTTCAAAGAAAATCATTTTTAAAATAAGGCCTTCTAAAGTCTTATTTTATCTGATACTAATAATGTTTATTAACTGGCCCCTGGCCTTCTCTCAACTAGCATAAGTGGCCCCCGGGATGGAAGTGGAGAATCCCTGCAGAGAGAGGAGAGAGGCAGACAGGATGTGGTGTGGGTTTGGGCCTGGCTCTATCAGGAACCCTATTGTCTTCTTATGCCTATAGTTTGACTCAAGCTCCTCAACAACAGAGAGCACCAAAGGCAAACCTGCTAGTTCAGTAACTTTTTCAGATGTATTCAGTATGGCAGAAACATGTTTTAATTCAACCATTAAGAATCAGCCCAGTCAGTTCAGTATAGGCCGAGGCCATGTATAGATGTGATGTGTGGAGGGAGTTCTTCCTGGTGTCATGTGTCCCCCCGCTAGGGAGGGGTGTGTTGATGTGGATGAGGCAGCAGGAAGTTACAGTAGGAGCGGATGCATGTCCGCTGTAACACTGCCCTGTTCTCTAGAGCTTGTTGCAGCTGTTAGCACGTCTAATCCAGATATGATATGATGTAAGAGTTCAGAGGGAAAGATATTAATTTCAGATTTCATTTTGTTTCTTACTCTAGTTAACTTTTCATCTATTTCTATTCCATTAAAGTGATATTATGTCCCTATCCTGTATTGTGTTTTAACTACAGTACATGTAGCATGTTTTAAAGGCACACAAGTAAAAAAAACAGTGTTCACATAATGTGTAAAGTCTTTGGAGTGGCCCTTTAATGCCTCACCGTAACAGTCCGGCCTTACTGTATGTCACTGTTGTTGTTTACATGCCTGATTTGATGATATTTACTTCCATGTTTCCTGTTTCTTTTCACTGTTAACAAACACCAGAATATATCTTTTTTAAATGGGCAGTTAAACCAACCATCAAACCACCGTCTCCAAATTTAAATGTTAGAATTCTCAAAACTACCTGCTCAACCTTTGTGACGACCCCCCCCAATCCACTAGTGGTCTGTGTTCCTTCTCTTCAGGGACTCTGGTCGTCAGCTGATGAGCCTGAGCCTGTTGGGGTTCCATATGAAAGCTCACACGCTGAACGTGGACCAGCTCTTCCTCTGCAGACACGGCTGCTCTTTTGGTTTTGTTTGTCTCAGACGTTTTCACTCTCCAGCACATGTTTACATTACTGATTTCTGACTTGCCATGTTTGATGTCATGTTTAATACTTTTAACTCGTCTGCTCTCCCGTTTCTGTGGCAGCTGTTGAGCTGTGCTGCAGCACCATCCACATCATAGAAGTAGTTTCTCACACTTTTGAACAAATTGAAAATGCTTTGACACACTTGTACTTCTGTACAATTGTCTATGGTCTCCTACATTATCAGTTACTTATGTAATGTTCTGTCTGATACTGTTATGTCTATATTTTATATATATATATTATGCTATATCAGATCCACCACCCCCAAAAAAAGTATTTAGTATTTTTGTTCCTCTGTCTTGTCTTTTTCTTTTCTGTATCGCAATGACATGGACAGGTCAACAAATTACAGTACAGACAGTAAAGGTGTATATGTGAATCATATTCAATCTGCCACATACAGTAATATGATATACAGTATATATATATATATATATATATATATATATATGCCATACAGAAGAAGTGCAGGATTTTCTATCACTGTGATCAGAACCTTAGCCAAGCATTATACCTATATCCTGTTTGTGAAACAATGACACAAGAACATATCATTCTGATGGCACTAATATGGTTACTGAAATATTTACTTGTGAGTGATTAATTATCAATTTTGTTTGTTGCATGTAATCGATGTGTGTGGTGCTGTTTGCACCAAGCGTTTTCAGATGCTTACAGGATGGTTCCAGATATGCAACAATGCGACTGAGAAAAGCTTTTTTACACCCACTGCAAATCACTAATCTACGTCCTTAATGCCCATTCTAGTCCACCTACTGTCTCTGACAATGTTGTGATACATCTGTTTACAGTACTTTATTGTTCAAACACTGAACGGACCTACCGACTGTAGGAATGTGTTCTGTGACGAATGCATGCTTTAATGTGTGTTTGAGACATCCTAGTTTGGCGTGTATTCATTAGGGCCCGAGCTACCGACGTCGGGCCGCGAAGGCCCTATTGATATTGTACCCGTTTGGGTAAACGTACGCATGGTTGGAGGACTTGCCATGCATGAAAACTCACCAAATTTTGGGGACTTGTCAGGCCTGGTGAATATAGCCATCTGAAAAAGAATGCATCTTTCTGTGTTAAGAAATGGCTCTCTAGCTCCCCCTACAAGTCGGACCGGCGACGCCCCTCGGCCAGTATGTCCGATTGACTTGAAATTTGACACACATGTCCACTTGAGCTAGAGCTACAAAAAAGCCAATCAGACCCCTAAGCTCCGTCTACTTAGATTTTCCGCCATATTGAATTTAGTGTAAAACACATTTCTGCGAACTCCTCCTACAGGCTTAGTCCCATTACTACCAAATTTGCTGTGGATCATTACTGGATCTACGTCATCAAAAGTTATCAAAAGCTTTTTGATAACTCTTTTCGTTTACAAGATATGTACCAATAAACTTCTTAGGGGCGTGGCTTAATATCAATACATATAACTTCTCAACCGTTTGTCCTAAAATTACCAGATTTTCAGCATATGTGCACATTGCATCCTCTAACATACCCTGAGATATATTTTGCATTCAACAACCAGGGGGTGCTACAGTAAACCCTCAAAGTTGTGCTTTTTGTCACTTTTTGCAGATTTCAGCCTTCGCACTTTAACGAACTCCTCCTAGAGATTTTAAGCGATCAACTTCTACTTTGGTCAGGATGCTCGTAAGACCTTTGTGATTAAAAGTTATCAAAATCGAGAGTTTTCATCAAAGAACCTTGACGTGGCGTGGCGGCCATTTTGCCTCATTGTTTATGAAAAAAGAAGTTGTTATAACTCCAAGGTACATTATCCAATTCGCACAAAACTTCTTATGCATGATGCTACTTCAAGCCTAAACATACTTCAATTGAAAATATTTCAATAACTCATAGTGCCGCCTACTGGCTAAAGGAAATGTCATATTTTATACTTTTATTTATTCCTCCTAGCCAGGTGACCTGATGTCTCAAATTTGGTAAGGATAGTATTAAGACATTGATGATAAATTGCCATGAATATTGTGAGTTTTCGTTCCACGCTGTTGCCGTGGCGACGCATAGTTTGCCATGAAAAAGGAAGCTGATGGTTTAGTGGGTTGGGATGCTCAAAAACTCATGGAACTTTGTACGTGTCACAGGTCATTGGAAGAAATAGTTTATATGATTTTCTTTATTGGCTGTTTTAAATTGCCTCTATAGCGCCCCCTACAAGATTTCAAAAGAGCAGCCCCAGCGCTACGTTTTGGCTACATGTATGAAACTTGGTAGGCACATGTATCCTATGGAGACTTAAAAATAAGTCTCCTGGGACCATGCTCTAAGCCCTACTGGAAGTCTGCCATTTTCAATTTTGTATGAATTTATACAATATTTAGACGATGCAGCCCTTGCAGTACGTTTCACTATCTATATATAAAATTTAGATATATAAACAGATGTATCACATGTAGACTGACAAAAAAGCCCCTAGAGCTCTAAGCTCTAAACCCAACCGGAAGTCAGCCATTTTGAATTTAGTGAAAAAAAACACATTTTTTCGAACTCCTACACGCTGGCTCCGATTTCTACGAAATTTGCTGTGGATCATAAGTGGATCTAAATCATCAAAAGTTATCAAAATCTTTTTGATATCTCTTTGTGTTTACAAGATATGGACCAATACACTTCTTAGGTGTGTGGCAAAATATCAACACACATAACTTCTCAACCATTTGTTCTAAATTCCCAAAATATTCAGCATATGTGCACATCGTATCCAGTAACATACCCTGAGAATTGTTTTGCATTCGACCACTAGGGGGCGCTACAGTAAACCCGCAAAGCCTACTGGCTAAAGGAAATGTCTGATGTAACTCAGCTGGACTTGTTCCAAACGGTCCCAAACTTCTCATGCTTGATAACACTCATGGCCTGAGGATGTCTACGAGCTAATTTCCAGTAATACTCACAGCGCCACCTGCTGGCCAAAGGAAATCTGGATTTTATGATAAACACCTCCGATTTACATGACTTTTACACAATGTGGTTTACATTTGACACAGAGCTACATGATGCATGTTTGCACGTGTTCTGTAGCGCCAGGCAGCGGATACAGGAAGCATCGGACTATTTGCAAAGCATCATTTCCGGCATCAGGCGGTCCACGCGGGATTAAAAACGTGTCACTCGCGGACGCGCTGTCCGACTGTCGCGGACGTTCTCGGGCGCGCAGGCCGGAGTCCCGCTGGCACCCCGGACACGCTGGAGGATGCGGGGGCCCGTTCATCGCTGCTCGCAGCTTTAATTTCTGATTGGTATTAAACACTTTTCGATTTGACGTAGATGCTGTTTTTGTCCTTATGACTTTGTATTCATCACTTTGCCCACATACTTCCTCATGACCTCCTCTCTCTGGTGTATGTCTCCATGAACTGACCAAAGGGTCCAGTGTTTCCCCGCAGTGTTTATTCATGTTATTGATTCTCTCACATGTATTCACTGCATCCCGTTGTGGTCCATCAGACCTTTTCTCTTTAATAAAAAGGTCATTTGAATTCAATCAAATCTTTATTTTTAGGAAAAGCAGAGTCTGGCTTAATTTTCTCTGAGTCCTGTGTATCTGAGCATTGCTTCCCATGGAAGAAGCACAATACCCAGATCAACAGAGTCATTTCTCATCATGTCCATGATTCAACTTTAGAAGCCACAGAGACAAGTGACCAACAGTCCAGTGGGTACAGACGTCCTCTGCTGACTGAAATAGACAAATACTGACTGTCAGCTGAGCAGTAGAAGTACTTCGTAAGGCCACTAGAGGTCAGCGTAGAGCTAACAATAAAGGCAGAATACAAAACAGCATTCTCAATATTGGTACTAGTGCTTCTGTTAGCTACTGTTACTATCACCACCACCTTTATTATCCATGGAGCTGTTTCAATCACTGTTGTTAAAAGTGACACTTAATTTAAAAAAGACTGAATATATGACCTTCACACTTACTCCCTTCTTTCAATACCATTTTATAGATCTTCTGCAAAGTGCCCTAAAGGAAACATGTTGTCTTTTTACATGATCTTCTTTTAATATGTTCCCTTGTGTTGCCTTTACGTACTGTATGTGTTCTAACATGTGAAATTTCATTTTAGAAACGCGAAAAAGCTTGAGCTGCCGAGTCTTGACCCGTATTCTCTGGAAGAACAGGTCTTGTATCTAAATGGGACCTTCCTGGCTGAATAATAGATCAAATGAAAATTTAAATAGATTATCATCATCATACTTGATTTACACAAATGACATTATGGTGGTTCCACGGTGATGAGTTAAATAACAAGTACACATTTATTTGGAATGACTTATTATCACGTCCACATGCCTCTCCTGACGTGTGTCTTTTCCACTGAGACGCCATCACAATCACAGGACCAGCATGCATCTCTTCTGTGAGAGAACTTCAAGTTAAAGGGCCGTCACTGCCACCGCTTAATTGTTTAGGATTAAAGGGATCTGACGTAATTATCCCAGGGTCAAGGGTTAATCTCTGACTGCTGGGCCTGGAATAGATCTCTGAGGCTACAAGACACTACTCTGCCTCTTTGCCAGGTGTTGTACTGGCTCTTGTACAGTCAGTCACAACCGCTCAGTTAAATGGTCTAGTGGCACTAAACTGAAGAGAGGAGTACAGCACTGTCATGCTCTAGCCCCATTAGGGTTTAAAGATGTATATAACCCTGTATGTTGAGTGTTGTCTGAATATAGTCTTGTGAAAACATTTCTAACCTCATGTCGGCCCCCATGGAAACTCTCCGTCACAGTAAAAACTCATCCAAACCTCCGCCCTCGTAGCTCTGCCCACATTCCAGGAAACACTAACATTTCCTAGAGATGGGGACAATGCCAACCCTCCATGGCGTCTTCCCCCCCCCCCCCCCTGCAGAGAAGTTTAATTACATCATTTCTCTCGTATCCCTCTTTGACCTCTCCCTCCTGACATCTCCACACTTCAAACTGGCAACACACTTGATTTCACCCTTAAAACACCTCTCAACTCCAGCACATGACGCGTGTGATGTCCAAAATGGGACAGAAAAGGCAGGAAGAGGTACAAACCTCAACTCCCCCCATTTAACTTCCCATGTCTCTTCTCCCCTCCTCCTCCTCTCTCCATCTTTCTCCTCCGTTTCAGCTGTCGTCTACGTTTGCAATTTTATTATCTGTAATAATGATAATGATTATTATCAGCGTCTGCAGAAAGGACACAAACTGCTCCGAATGTTTAAAATGATGATTCCTCAGACTGCAAACATTAACTGTGCATTTCATCAGGAAGCAAGTCTTAAAATCTTTTGAAAATACTAAACTAAATATAATAACAAATAGATCCGTTCACATATAGTGTTTCATATAAGGACTCCCCTCGTTAGACAGGAATCTTTCTTGTTTCCACAGAGTTCCTGAAGCAAATGAGGAAGTGTTAAAAAGGACATTTGCAACTTTGAAATTTGAAACGAAATAATATTAAATTGAAAAGCTTCAACAGCAAAACAGAAATTATAAAAAAATATTGTACCCTTTATAAAAGATGTATGCATTGGAACTTAAGATGTAAATTATTAATAAATAATAATACTTTATAAATCACCAAGAGGAATAAATAAAGTTTGGGTTGATTGTGAAAACGTGGTTGGTGTCTGTCCTTTCTGGTTTTTTTAGCAACTGCTGAAGCACAGTTTCTGAAACTATAGGGCCCCTTTGTTGAAACTCTACACACAAAAACAGATCAAATCTCTTGCAAAAGCAAACACTTTATTCAAAACTATATCAACTCTTCTACTAATGCTAATTTCCCCACACAACGTCACACACAACCACCAAATAAACAGTGTTAATCATAAACATACTGTATTCTTCTCAACTATCAAACTGTAAAGATAACATAAGATAGAACTTTATTAATCCCGAAGGAAATTATTGTGCCAGAGTTTCAATAAAGATTAAGAACAGAAGAATAGCAAAAAACAATAGAGAGAGAAAAAAAACATATATGAACAATAAAATAACAATTATTAAATATAAAAGAAATAATATTGACACCGTGCATTCTGGGTAAAAGTCACATATAATTGAGTGAGGTAGTGTTTAGCAAACCACACACGCAGGCTTTTAGTTTTCACCGATGCATCTAATAAAAATAATGAGCTATTAGTTACAACTTTTATTAATTTTACTTTTGTTAATTATTAGAAAATACAGACTGAAACGTGTTTATATATATAATGGGACTGTCATTAGCTGCCACGGGCCTTTTACCTGCGACAGAGTCGTCCTGCACGCTGTAAGAAGTCCCCGGTAGAAGCCAGGATGTGGTCCCGTGGCCGCTCGATAAACTTGCTTGGCTGAAGTATTTTTTATAGTGTGCGCCACAGCTCCACCCACATCGTGTCTGCCGGGATTACAGCCATCTGAAGTCCTCTGTGACCACCGAAGGTATATCTTAACTCCAGAAGAAACTATCTTCTATGAGTCATTTAAACATTAACTAGTTAACCCGTTAAAGCCACCGTTCTCTGTCGGGCTGGACCGGAGGCTGATGAGTGCCGCCGCTCAAAGTCACTCCACAGACTTCTGTGAATCCGTAAACTGTGAAGAGAGGACATTATGTCAACGTCCCCGGAGATAACCGATTAACCAAGCGCTTGTCACGTGTCCGACACTGTCCGGGATAGAAAGGTAAGGTTGGTGTTTGTGCACTTTCTCCTTCTATGATCTGAGTTACTGCCACTTGTCTCTGTCGTGTGTGTAGTGATCAGCTGAGGGATCTGTCCTCAAATACATACGTGACTGAATGCATTCATACGTTATTTCTATTTTTTTATGACATGGCACGTGAGTGCGTTGGATATGAAAGATGTGTTAATGGTTGGTCCATAGTTGTGAAGCTGTTGCTGGTTGCTGAGCAGCTTTGGTGACACCTGCTGCAGAGCTGAGCGTTTGGTAGACACACGAGCAAAGTCAATGTTTGGAAGCACACAGTAAACTAGAGACCAGGCCAGACTCCAACCTGGGCCAGGGGCTAAAGTGTGTGTGTGTGTCCGGCGTTGTTGCTCGGACCACACCCATCCACACTCTGCCTTCATTTTGATCTCAACTACACACCTGTAAAGTTTTGGGACATCTTAAACGGTTGTGACGCTGTCTTGGTGTCAAAAACTGTCCACAGACAGACAGACAGCTTGCAAACCTCCTGTCACTAAAGGTGTCTTCAGGATGACATGGCGTTACTGTCTTGCCTTGTAACAAGAAATGGTTACATGAACACATACTGAACTGGATTATTTTGATCTTCATCCATTCCCCATCATGCATACAACTTTTGGATCATGAGAATAATTTTTCTGGCATGGTAAACACTGGACTAATGAGGTAGATAGAGGTGCTTTACTGAAACTCATCCATTGTCTACATATAGGTAGTTGACTGAGTGTTTATGTTAAGTTATCGACCTGTCGTGGGTTTCTTAAAGTCATCGACAACCAAATGGTGATGTCAGCATCTTTCGCAAAGCAAATGAATCAAGCTTTAATCCCATTGGTCTGTCCTTTTTGTCCTCCCTGAATCTGATTAGGAGAAGACGTATCTGAATTCCCCTCCCTATCTGTCCCCCGGCCTTCCTGCGGCGCCACTCGCTGCATGTGTCAGACCGATATCACCTTCGATAAATCAGGTCGCTTCAGAACTTCAGGTGTTGTCCGGCCGACGAACCAAGCTTTAACAAGCTGAGGCCCGTGTCGTCTGATGACTTGATTCATGCAGGTTCACCAGCATGTACTGGTATACACTCAACAGCAGCCTTGCCCCCCCCCCCCGAGTAATGAACGTGTGGCACTAATGGAAAGTCTATTTTTGGCAAAATCCACTGAAATATTAAGGATACTATTAATGCATGCATATATACAATTCATGAAGTGAGTGAACGATGGAAGCCTGGGATGAGGCGACAGTGACCGAGATAAAAAGGTTAATAATAGACGCATATGGCAGAGGCTCTGCGGCAATTGGTCGGCTGAGACTTAGCGGATTATATTGCATTATCATTCAATGAGCACATGAATCGAACTGCCACCAACAACTTTGACGCAGCGAGGGGCCTTGGAGGCGTGCTGACAGTAACCAGGTCACTTGACAGGGAGGTGAGGAGAGTACTAAAGTCCTCTCAGGCAGGTTCATGAGAGGGAACTGGTCTGGAGCCAGCTGAATGAGAGCCATACTGTACACAGAATATAGGCTCAAAGAAACAACAGAAAACACAAGTAAAAATGAATATCTCTTTACACTGTAAGTAGAACTTGTGTTGGAAGACATCCCTTCAAAGGCAAGCTAGTTCATGCTGCACACACATCTTTCAAGTGTTCATGGAAGTCCTGGATCTCTTTATGATATTTTGCGCTGCAGTGAGCTTTGCCTTTGTTCTTTGCACAGCTTCACTCCATCGAAACCAGGAAGGGGGCTATATGGAGAGAATAAGATATCACAATATTTTTGACCAAATACCTGTGACGACATTGTAGGGTTTACCATTGGTGCTGTTTCATATCACAATATCAATATACTCCCCTGCCCTAATCAAAACCATCAACCTATCATGGCATTAACCCTGATGCCAGACAGCAAGCTGTACTTCCTTTCCCTGTAATCCACATTAGGGACCAAATCAGCTTTATTCCCGTTAGTCCAGTTTTTACCCACTGGGAAAGAGAGGTGAATATGGGAAGCCAAGCTTTTCATAATTGCATCCTGTACCAGACATCATTTATGTGGAGTTATGTTCAGCTATCTATCTCTGTACAGAAGCTTGAAATCACCCAGCAATAGAGGAGGGAAGTGTCTCAACCCCGACTGGGCCTAGTTTACCTCATGATCACGATAGCACCATGCTAAAAAAGACACAATGACACAATAGGCCAACCTGGCTGGAATACGGCCCCAGTGATTTCAGCTCCAGTTAGCCCTTGTTTTGAGGATGGGGTCAGGAAGTGAATGCTGGGAATCTGCCAACTCCTCTGAATCTGGGAGAAGGCTCCCTCAGGCCGTGAGCTCTCATATAATAACCAGTCAACAGTGAAGGATGACAGTTTCCCCCTCCTTGAAGATTGTTGCATAGATGAAGGTTGGCACTGAATCCTACATAAAAGGTCACACTTATCCTCTGAGAACACCTGAAAAAGAACTACAGCTCAAATACTATACTGCATGAGACACACAATACCAAATTGTACTGTATTTTTAATGGAGTGCATAGGTACTGAGCCAGGTGGAATAGATCTTATTCTTTGAAATGTTTTAAAGCACTATTTGTATTTTAGCAGTTTCTGTCCGACAGTAAAAAGAGGCAGTTTAGAGAGTAGTACAAGTACACCATTCTAAAAAGACATTGTATTTTCTCTAAAGACGATTGGATGTTTTTCTGTAAGATTTGCTGGCACAATGTCCAACTCTAGCCCTCAAGCCTCAACACCGACCAACAGGAGAGAGAATAATGGTCAAATATTGGTCAGAATAGTCATTTTCAGTTCTTAAACAATCCATTAATACTAACAGTAACGCTACTAAATATTTCATTTGAGAATGTTAATAGAATGCACTGTATGAAGGACAAAGCCCAGCTTGCCAATTGGAACCTGTATCTAATATTTCATGCACTTCTACATCTTCAATTTACGAATGAAATTATTTTCTGAAAAATCTGCTTGTGCATCAGGTTTGTTTCACTATTTGCCTTTTTGAATCTCTGAAAATGGAAAGTGACAACAGAGTGTTAGCTGTACACAGCCAGACCCAGATTCAGCCTGGTCCCCCTGTCATGTAGTGATTTCTGTGCTCAGCGATAAGGACAAAGGAGCAGTTTGTTTTGTTCAGGACTGTTGACCAGGAAACGTGCCCTTATCTGCCTCTATCTGACTGGGACATTGCTGGTCATTGCCGCCTTTTATCAAAAACGATACACAATAAAATGTTAGACATTGAGTCTTCACCTCAAATTTGTTTTCTGTCAAGAAAACCTTGTCCTCGTGTTATCCATGCTCATGGTGTGACATGCATTGGGACCCTCGGCACCAAATGGCTCTGTTTTCATAAGTAGTGTGATGATCAATTTCCCCACTGGGCCCTCTGCAGTCACCTGTGCTATATCAAGCAGCGATCTCATTGAAACGAATGAGGAGGGCTTGGAAAGTGTCCAGACTCAGTCCAGGCGCTGACGGTCATGGCACCGCTCGGTAACGAGGCTAGGCAGGCTTTCTGATGTGCACGGTGTGGTGGCAATTTGGCTTAACGACCATCAAGTATCTTTGCTTAGCCTCCTCTGCAGTATTGTCAGTCAGCCATGTAACCCAACAATAAATATAATTCAATAAATTAAGACTTAACAAGACTAAAAGTCTACAGCCATGCCAGCAGCTCTGTGAGGCTGCACTTGGGAAAGGAAGACCCATTGTTCCGACGGCCGTTCCGATACCCCAATAGTTCTAAAAATGTCCCATTGTTCAACAACCCGTTATCCCCAAAACAAGCGCCCATTTTTCCAAAGGCCCATTGCTCTGAAAATGCAACAAGAGAAGCTCATGGATAATTATTCATCAACTTTATGTATATGGTTGTGGGCATTGTTGTGGCAATATGGGATTTACAGGATTTTTGTATTCATTTAAGGAAGTAGCTTGATTTGTCAGGAATTTAATCCCTTGTGTTGGCCTCAATTTATATTGTCATTTGGTCATTTTATGTATTCAATGTTTCAAAACTGTACCAAACTATAGCCCGTTATCCAAAAACGCCCATTGTGCCAAAGGCCCATTGCAGAAATAACAATCTCAAACAGAAGCACATGGCTAATTATTATGCAGAATGACATCATCGGACCTTACCGTTTTTTTTGTCCTACTGGTGAAGGCATGACTCGCCACTCTGCATTTTCCTACTTGTTGCCTATATTTGTTTGGTTGGTTAGGTTTAGGCATGAGACGTGACATTAGTCAGGTTTACGGTAAGACCACTCAGAGACAGAGTAGGGTGGGTCGTGTCATTGCAATGGTAGGAACAAAATATTGCAGGTGCATATCCATGTGCTACTGTTTGTGGACTTTCAGTCCAATGGGACCTTTTTTTGGACTATTGGGATTTTGGTATAATGGGCCTTCGGAACAATGGCATGGCACCACTTGGGCATAGCAACTACTAACAGCATGCTAACATGCTTGTTGTGGCAATGCTTACACACTGATATCTAGGATATATTTTCCAGGTTAACTAACTTAATTGAGCTCAGAATCAGAACCGTTTATTGCCAAGGTATGTTGCACATACAAGGAATTTAACATGACGGGTGGTGCATACCATTAAATAATCAACAGTAGAAACACATTAAAATTTACAGTAAAATATAAAATAAAGTAAAATATGAAATAAAGTGCACAAACGAACAGATAACAGGACTATAAACAAGTGAGAGGTAAGAGTAATGTAAAAGTGTTGAGTGTATTTAAATAAGAAACCTAGAAGGGATGTGCAGGGGAGTGACCGGTAGGAAATCTGGGGGTGACAGAGTCAGTGGGGGACCCGGGCTCTGTTAATGAGCCCGACTGCGGATGGGAAGAAACTGTTCATGTGGCGTGAGGTCTTGGTCCTGATGGACCGCAGCCTCCTGCCAGATGGAAGGGGCTCGAACAGTTTATTTCCAGGGTGAGAGGGGTCGGCTACAATCTTTCTTGCTCACTTCAGGGTCCTTGAAGTGAACAAGTCTTGGAGGGACGGCAGATTGCACCCAATCACCCTCTCGGCAGAGTGAATGATGCGCTGCAGCCTGCCCTTGTCCTTGGCAGTGGCTGCAGCGTACCAGACGGTGATGGAGGAGCAGAGGATGGACTCAATGAGGGCACTGTTGAAGTGCACCATCATTGTCTTTGGCAGGTTGAATTTCTTCAGCTGCCTCAGGAAGTACATCCTCTGCTGAGACTTCTTGGTGATGGAGCTGATGTTAAGCTCCCACTTGAGGTCCTGGGTTATAATGGAGCCTAGGAAGCGGAAGGACTCCACAGCGTTGACGGGGGAGTCACACAGGGTGATGGGGGCAGGTATGGCTGCGTTCTTCCGGAAATCCACAACCATCTTCACTGTCTTTAGAGCGTTGAGCTCTAGGTTGTTCAGACCGCACCAGGTCTCCCACCTGTAGGCGGACTCATCCCCACCAGAGATGAGTCCAATGAGGGTGGTGTCATCCGCAAACTTCAGGAGCTTGACGGACTGGTGACTGGAGGTCTTAGTCATGCTAACAAGCTCCTGAAGCTTGTTAGCATGCTAGCATTTACAAAACATTGATGGGTATTGTGGTGGAAAATTTCTAGGTTAATCGGGAGGAGAGAGTTTGTTCTCAAATCAATAATGAAGTCATCAGAAGATTCAAAGTTGTCTTTTTCCGTTTATTCTCTTGCGCAAGAGGGAAGAAAGCACAGCAACCACGTATTCAGTAGACTACGTGAAACCTTCCTCGAAGTGCAATATTCAACATCATTTATGCATACAAAAGTTCACACCTTTACAACTTCAGATAATGCGTCATAAGGGGAGTAAAAGTATTTCAGACAAAGGATGTCTGTTACTCAAGGTCTCTCTGTGTCTCCGTCTTACCAACAAAGAAACAGTGTACAAGATAACAGATAACAAGACACCTGGATGCTAAACTAATTAAAATCATCTCCTGACTTCCTCACATCGAGTAGTCTTTAAACATTACACATAATACTATAACATAACCTAACTTATATATGTGGTCAAGATATCTGTATTACAATCTATACTATAACATAATTTCCCTTTACAGTATTTCCTAAGTATTGGACAGATTGAAATGTTAGCTTGAAGCTGGTACTAATGTGTACCATTATGTGTAGGAAATTGCATGGCATTCCATCCAATAGTTGTCAAGATACTGTATTGAAATTAGAACCAAATGTGTCAATGTCATGTAGGCACTATAGAGGAAAAGTCAGAAGGGTTTAAAATGCTGCAAAAAAATCTAACAAACAAGAAAAACAGTGATACTTTGAAAGTCAACATTTTCTCAGAAACTGTCACTCACCCAGGTCACTGAGGCTTTATAAACAGAAAGGCCCTGATTGCACACATGCTTGCTCAGACTGGCAGCTTGTTCCCAGTGTCCAGCTTTATTTTTAGACTTGATACAAATAACCCATACTGTAGGTTACATGATCTAATTTTATGCAATTCCATAAGCTTCTGAAATGATCTTAAAAAAGAAAAGTAAAAAAAGACTAATAAGGCTCCCGGGGAAAAAAGAAGACACGGCACAGCACCGTGTCTTCCAGAGAGCCATGAAAACAACAAGACCTGTGCCAAGACATTTTTACATGCCACCAAGGCAACAAGCTTCTCTCTGAGGCAGAATTGAGTTTGAGGGCAACACGATGACTCCATCTTACTCTTTCCCTTTTACTGATGCTCTTCTTGTGAAAGGATTAAGTCATACCCATAGATAGGTGCTGCCTACCTACCGATGCCTATTTCCACATTTCCAGTCATAAATACGATGTTAAAGGTTGACTCAGTGACTGTAAACCATATACCATATTATTATGTCAGTCCCAGACATGACTCGCTACTGAAAAGTGTGTTGACTTTCTCCAGCAGGTGTTGTTACTCCCAACAAGATCCAGGACCGTCAACATGTTCACAGTGTTTTGTGAAAATAGGCCACAGCAACATGACGTGACATGGCCTGTTGATGGAAGATGTCATTGTACACACAAAGACTGAGCTAATGATTTGAAAGCGTGTTCTGTTTAGTAACCCTCTGATCTTCTCCAGGGTTCCCGGTCCTGTGTGGGATGTTAACGGACTGGTGGTGCGTTGAGGCTGAAGGAGCATGGTGAAACACCAACCATTGCAGGTCTATGAGAAACAGGTCTTTGTGTCCTTTGTCACTGGGATCTATGGTTGCCGCTGGAAACGCTACCAGCGCTCCCAAGACGACAGCTCTAGGGTAAGACGTGATCATTACGTATGGATATCATGATGATATATAAAGGTTCAAATATGATTTGCTTGGTATACTAATACGGTTCTTTCTTTTACTGTCACAACCTTTCTGTATCACTGTAGATATAGTACTGCTGATGGATCTTTGATTAAAGCTGGTTACTGTTAGGGTAGGCTACTTTAGTACCAATACAATACTTATTTCGATACCTTACTTTGAGAATGGTCAACGTGTTTTTCTACTAAACCCATTCCATTGACCAAAAGAAGCCAAAGGTCTTAAATGTTACACATTGCACGCCCCCGATCATTCTGAGCCTTAACTCAGAACCCATCAGCTATTGGGCTCCCATTGATTTAGCCTCTGGTGGCAATGGCCAATATTTTGGGTGTTTCAGTGTAGCCAGAGCCAAGACTCATTCCAGTCCTATCTGCAAATGGAGACACGTGAATGGAGTTGGAGTTGAGACACAATGTCCATGACTGTATTTTGTGTAGCCAATTAACCAAGCTAATAACCAATGGGTTCCCGGATTGCATTTGGGCCAATGCTTTACGCCTCTTTGGCTCTCCACGCGGACTATTTATCTGTATGCCACCAAATCTTGCTTCAGCGTGGTTGGTCGATACCACTTGGACTACAAACGGAAACCATGGAACGCTTCTGATACCAAGATCTTGACACGTTGACTCCAGATTCTGCATTCATATGCAGATATCTGTGTATAGAGATTACTCCTAAAGTGATTCAGACTTTACACAGAAACTAGACAAAGAAACAGTGTCATCCCTCAACTGCTTATTACACTTGGGCTGTTATAGGCATGGAAGTGTGGTTATTAAGATGACCATAGGTGCTTTAGCCACAGTGTTTACAGTGCATCTGCTAAATGCTAGTGCTGTTTTTGTTGTAACCGGGCTGACAACTCAGTCACCACACCTCTGGAGAGTTGAAACAGAAATGTGTACCGCTTCAGGAAGGAAATGTAAGTTGCAGTCCTCTAGGTTGTAATAAGATCAAGAAACATGGTCAAATATGGTAACAAAGATTGTGTATACATCTATGATACCTTTACGTCAAAACAGATTCTTATCTCTATTTCCACCTATGCTACACATATGCAGGGATCTTGTAGATTTATGTAAGGAAAGATTGAGTGTAGCCATTATCTTACTGTACATAATGTACAGTAAGATAATGCACACAATCTTGCTGACACTGCGCTGAAACCTGATCGCACCTCAGGAATAAATGAGTTGTTTTCCATTTTGTGGTTTTGAAGGCCGGAAAATAAGTCGGGCTTTGTGAAAGGCAACACTAAACAGTGACCCAACGTGCAACATGGATTCAGTCATTTTGATTATGGCATGAGGGGCTCCTTTTGTACCCTTAAAAGTAATAAAAGCCTGTCGATTTAGAAATGTGTTGATCATAACAAGATGTAGGGCAATGTTAAACAGTCAAAACTCATTGTTATATTTGTCAAAATAACTTTCTTTTATATTTGTAAAGTATCTAATGCATTCGTAGCTTCTTTTATTTGAGCTTCACTTTAGCGATTCGTTAGATATTTTAGAAATGATAACACGAGATGAAAGGTTGTTTCCAAGACTAATCCATTGGAAGTTGATGTCATCCCTATATATCTATATCTATATATATCTATATATATAGATATATATCTATATATAATTTTTTTTTTTACTGAATTCCTAAGTGACTTCTAGACCAGGCCCTAGTAACTGAGGAAAACAAACCTAACAATGAAGCAAGTATGAGAAACAGTGGTGTGTGTGTGTGTGTGTGTGTGTGTGTGTGTGTGTGTGTGTGTGTGTGTGTGTGTGTGTGTGTGTGTGTGAGAGAGAAGCAGAGCCAGACACCCAGCTGTGTAGGACACCCACTGGGCAGCTGCTGGATGTCGTCTTTATCACAAAGAGCCAGTGGCTCTGCTGTAAATTAGTCCATTTACTGACTGTGCTGACCAAAAGCAAAAAATACAAGCGCACAGCTGCCCCTTTCCCGTCTGTCTCCATTTACAGAGATTCATGTAGTCGCACACACACAGTGCTAGCACTGAAGCAGAGAGGTTAGCATTCATGCACTGAAATGCTGTCTGTTTACACAGCAACACAGTGATGTGTGGCTGATTTAGTCATTCAGGACAGTCCTTTATTAGTGGGGACTTCTTTTGGTTCTCTTAGACATCATCAGTACTCTGAACCTCTGCTTCTACTTCATGACAGTTTAAGCTGCCTCAAGCTATATTTATGTATTAACACTTGATCACTTGACCGTTTCATTTGAGGTCGTTGTAGTGACCAATCCCTCAGAGAATAAAGCTTAGTTTATACTCTCACTTGGCGCCGTAGGGTGAGCCTCGAGCTCCGACCATGAAGGCAGGCGTGTTGAATGTTAACTGTTGTTAGTGTGCTGGCTGTTTGTTGCTGAGTGCGTGGTGCGTAGTCTATGTATGAGATAACTGTAGCTTGTGCTTTTCTTCACAGTGGGAGTGTACATGGTTCGTCATCTTGTGCAGTTCTTTCCTCCTGCTTCTCTTTTGGGCCTACTTCTGGTTGGTGGCTCAAAATGATTTCAATGAGTTCAACTGGTGAGTCAGTTATCCCGCTATGTGGCTATAAGCTGTTTGTGCTCAGCGTATTTGATGAGGATGAAACTAGTTCAGATGATGTTGTGGACAGCAGGGGGCTGACCTTATGGCAGCAGGGCAAACTGTAAGGAGAACTAATACCATTGTTTACTGGGTTCCAGGCTGCAAAGTTCTCCTTTTTGACAATAATTCCTTTTTACAATCTGCACTGATCAGTCAAACCTCACCTGTTCACTACAGGTTGGTATACAACCGCTCTGGAGAATGGAGGGACGAGACGATCCCCATCCTCGCATCCACCACCGTGGGATTCAGCTACATCACATTCTTATTGGTAGTGTTACACCCCTAGATGTTAGCAAACTTGCTTATTGCTCAGTTATGATAAAACTGACTGAATGCGGCTTCTCTTTCAGATTTTAGCACTTTTCCATATATCCTTGGGCCAGCAGCTGAACCTCTACTGGGTTCACAAGGTGCTGTGGTTTACACCTCACATTTCTTCATGTATTTGCTCCACACCGTCTTCTGAAATAAAACAAAATCTGACCCCATCATCGTCTCCACAGATTGGAGTGTTGGCTACGTTGCTCACCACTATCTCTGGCGTCATCTCCGTCGATGACATTTGGGGAGATGAGTGGGACATCCTGCTGCTTTCACTGCAGGTTGGTCCACAATCAGGACATGACTGTGCAATAACTGTTTTGTTTTTGTTGTTGTCTTTTACCTGTTAACTTCTCCACTTTTTCGCTAAAATGACATACAATATAAACAGTGTAATAGTGAGAGTTAAAGGGAGGTGTAATAAACATGACCGCAGTTTCCATAAAGCAACATCAATGAATCCTTTGAAGGATTTAAAGCGGGACAGTGGGGAATTTTTGTTCCAAAATAGTACCAAAAAAAGAGTCAAAATGTCAGCACTTGTAATTATTTGGATGATATTAGGTTTTGTTTCATTCGTCAGTTTTACTCATCATTGTTACCTACCATGCAAACTTGTCTGTTTTTTTTCTCACAAACTTAAAGGAATACTTTTGGGAAAACACACTTTTTTGTGTTGTTGCCAGAAGTTGGATGAGAATTTTGATACCACTCTCATGTCTGTCCATTAATAATAAACCGACCGAATAAACCAGTTGGCTTAGCTTAGCATAGAGAAGTGAAGTCACTGCTCTCCGCCAAGAAGTAGTGCTGGCGCATGGCACCTTGTAAAAGCACAGCGTAGTGAGCTTTTCTGGGGTTGGTTGGCAGACTTTTCTCTGTTTCTTCATTCAGAACCAGGCTAGCTGTTTACCCCCTGCTTTTTTTTTTAAAATGCTAAGCCAAGGTAACCAGCTGCTGGATGTAGTTTATTTAACAGACAGATGTATGATCAGTTTGTTACGTTACCAAAATCTCTCTGTCCAAACGGACGTCTTGCAGAAACTAAACTTCGGCTCTTGAATACTGAAAGACTACTGCGTGGTGTATTTGCTGTGATGATGTTTCCAGCCTGAAAATTGCTATTTAATCACCGGAAGTGAATTAACCTCACCAACAACATACATGATCAAAACACAACAAAGAAAGAGCTCTGATCATTGCTCTAGAAGCTATTTCTGACATATGTGTTTATTATCTACATGTCCTCAAAGTTGTACTCTGCTGTACTCTCGCTACTATGTGACCACCAATTAACAGCAGTGTTCTCTATTTGTGTTTTGATACCAGTCCACAGCACCTTTCCTGCACATTGGAGCCCTGGTGACAGTCACAGCTATCAGCTGGTTGGTAGCTGGATATGTGGTCCGCAGAGAGAGATCCAGTAAGTGTTGACTTGTATTTCAAGTAAAGGTCCATGTCATCAGCCGGGCAGACTCCGGCTTTTGATTTCTTTGGCTTATAGAGGGCAGTGTTGTAGTACTCGAAGGTCTCGTCTCGGTCTTTTCTTGAATGGACCGTATTTTTACTCGGTCTCGTCTTGGTCTTGGACAAAGAGGATTCTGTATTTTTTTTCAAGATGGGTCAAGAACACAACTGGCATATCACCAAACTGCATTACAACTACATTGCTTGATTCATTTGTTACCATCAATACTGTGATTGCTTATAGAAAACAAAAGACAATCCCCACACATCCACCTCTGCAGTGCCTTTTGATCATTTTATCAAGACATTTCTCATGCTACATGTATACATACACACATATAAACATAGCACAAAAAGTAAGGAAAGTTGTGTTTGGTAGATTATTTCTTTGTTATATATATATATTATATATATTCTTGTGCAATAAATCTTATACCGTTAGAAAGCCTGTTTATTTCCCTTTTAAATGAAAAAATTGCCAAATCTTCTCTGCCAATGCCAAACAGCTTATTCTGCCATTGACTCTTGTTTGGTGTTGTTTGGTGGATTGGATGATTGAAGTCTGAAGAAACAAGACATATTAGCAATTTAACAATTTATTCATTTAACAAACAGGAGCCTCAGTAGCGTGTGGAAGAACCGTACACAGCCACAACAGCCTGGCTCCTCCTCCTCATGCTGGTAACCAGCCTGATCACACACTGCTGTGGGATGGCATCCCATTCTTCAAAAAGCATTTGTCGCAAGTCAGCCAACGTGGCTGTGTTGGTCACTCTGGCACGAACAGCACGCCAAGCTGATCCCACAAGTGTTCAATGGGGTTGAGGTCAGGACTGCTGGCAGGCCATTCCATCCTCTACTCCCAAATTCTGGAGGTAGTCTCTGATAAACCGCTCTCTTGGCATTGGCAGAGAAGATTTGGCAAATGTTTCATGGGAGCAACCCACATACTCAGCTCTGCTGCTCATCCCACAAATGCATGTTCCTTACAAATGTGGCACCGTTTAAAAGGGACATAAACAGGCTTTCCAACGGTATAAGATTTATTGCCAAGAAGTATTGTTACAATAAAGAAATAATCTACCAAACAAATTTCCTTACTTTTTGTGCTATGTTTATACTGTAAAAATGGCGGTGAAAGAAAAATAATCATCTTTTTTCTGACTGTTTTTATGGTAATGTGAATCTTTCACATAAGTACAAGGAGTGCCTATATGGTTTGCATTTTCTACATTTGATCTGAATAATGGTTATAATGTCATGTAATGACTCACACTGGTCGGGTCTTGGTCTTCACTCGTCTCGGTTTTGATACACTCTGGTCTTGGTCATGACTTGGTCTCCGTTTAGATGGTCTTTACTACAACACTGATGCAGGTTACGAGCACTGGTGAAGATCTTTTTTTACACGATTTAATATTTTTGAGGAAGGCCTTCACCCTTTCTAGAACGACGTTTCAAACCCCCTCACTCCTCCCTCTTAGATTTCCAGGTGATGATGTTGCTGATCTACATGGTCATCCTCCTGGCTGTGTATTTGGCTCCGCTCACATTCACCTGCCCCTGCATCATGGACCGGCACAGCCTCAGACCGCGACCAGAGATCATTGGTCGAAGGGGAGCTCCGATGGTGAGTCTGTGCTCTGCCAGACCTCACCGTCTGATCCAGTTAATTGTTCTGTGAGAGAACATGTCACTGCAGACGCCTGTCAGGTATCGCCTTTTTAATAGATACTCATGGATCACTGGATATTGTTTTTATCTTCATTAGTATATAGACTGAACGTGTGCATGTCTCTGCACTAATATTTCACACAGCAGAGTGGTATCCAGCTACAGCACATGAGAGGCAACCCCACACTGAACTGTCATTTCACAGCTGGACAAGCAAATACTGTTTGACATGACTAGCTGTAAACAAATGTACAGAGCTGTCACACACATACAGTATGTACACACAAATCACAAAAAACTAAAATTAAAAAATATTTCATGTTATTTCTTTTGTTTGTTGAAGACACTGAACCTACTTTGGATTTTTTACAGTTCCCATTTCACAGTATGAAAACTGTTTTGCTGGTATCGATCTGTTTCTACTGTCAATATCATAAAGTAATTCACAATTTCATACTTAATGTGTGGGAGTCTTCGTCACGGAGTCCACCATGTGTCTACAGTAACCTGAAATGGACAAACCACACGGGCTCTAAAGAGGGCCTGTCAGCTTTTATTACCTAAAGCCCACTGTATTTCTCTGAGACGCTGACACGCTTGGAAGGGGAGGATTGAGCGGAGGGGTATTCAGTTGTTTGCTATCTGCGCCCTCACTACTAGAGGAAAGTAATCCCTGCACACTGCTCCTTTTTAAATGTTCTTTTATCCTTCTCCGACTTCCCCTCTCTGCTCTAGCTGGCCCCAGAAAACACCATGGTGTCCTTTAACAGAGCCCTGCAGTATGGAAGCAGCTCCCTGGAGGCAGACATCACTATCAGGTTATTCACCACACATAGCATTTTTAATCCCAGGTTATTTATCTTTAATGAACTGAAGTTCCATATATAGTTCCCACAGCTGTGATATAGGTTGTTTGGTAGAAACATTAACATGTAGTAAGGGAGATGCACATAAATATTGCCATGTGAAGTAGTTATCAGCACATTGCACTTCTGCTTTTTCATATCTTTTTTTATTGAGCTGCTGTTTTGCTGTTAGGTTATTATTCTATTTATTTTAACCAAATTATATTCTAAGTCTTAACTGAAGTTGTATAGTACAACATTTGCTGACCATTTTCTCTCTTCCAGTGTGGACGGTGTTCCCTTCCTTATGCGGGACCGCACATTGAAACGAACGACAGACGTCCGTAAGGTCTTTCCAGTCAGACAGTATGATGATGCCTCTTTCTTCAACTGGACTGAGATTCGCTCTCTGAACGCAGGCCAGTGGTTTTTGGAGGTACTGGAATCCAGTTCAGCTAACACTGATTTGTTCATGCAGACTCAATCACAGCTATCAAATGCATTTTCCCCTTAGATGAGCCCACATTATTCACCATATTCAATACATTGTCCTTTAGGACTATTTTGGTGAAATTGCATTTAGGATATGATGCAAGAACATAAAGTAATTTTGTGACTACAAAATGTAATGAAACCTACAGTTCTAAAATGAAAAGATGTTAAAAGTGCTGATGTTAATAGAACTGATTAAGCTTCTCCAATAGTGATGCCTGTAAACCTTTTCAGATTATGGTATAAACTTGCAGTGGAATGATTCTGCTGATTCTGAAGATGACAGTAAATCTTAAGACAATTATTAAGCTCTCCTCCTGGTGTTTCTCCCTCTCCCTTCCCAAGATAACAAGACAAGGATTCATTCATCTGGTTTTGTGCCTCACGTTAGTGGATCATAACATAGGGGGTTTGGAATCAGTCTGCAAATGCTTCGGTTCAAAATGAAACCAAACTTTTCTATGGTTGTCAGTTTTTGTGCTACAGACAAAGGCCAAAATGTGGCCTGCAACAGAATAGGGAAGGCTTGTTGTTAGCATAGCCGATTGCTGGAAATGCTACTGAAGCAGTTGTTGATTACTTGTGTCCCCTATTGGCCGGTTCAGAGGAGGGAGGAGTCAGCCGTCAACAACAGTATAAAATAAGAGTTTTTCACTGTAGGTCCCTGAGTATACAGTCATAAATGAGCACAAAAAATATTAAGCTGATTGGTTCTGAAGTGTGTCCGACTAGCCGGGGACAGACACACACACGACCGAACGTTTGTACTGGAGAGAAGTGTGCCGATGATTTTTTTTTTTTTTCAAAAAGATATACAAATATAAAATTAATCTGCATGCTTAATTTATATAATTATATACCGAAGAACATATTCCATACAGAAAAGTATGTTACATCTCTGTGTCTGCCTCTCATTTGCTTTCCTCTGCTTCCAGAGTGACCCCTACTGGACAGTAGGAAGCCTCACAGCGAGGGACCGCAGCAGAATAGGCAACCAGACGGTCTGCAGTCTGGTGGAAATGCTGCGTCTGGTGGCCAGGGCCAACGGCTCTGCACTGCTTAACGTCCGCCGGCCCCCGCCGGAGCACCCGCGCTACCGGAGCTGGTTCATGGACACACTGTGGGCTGTGCAGAAAGCGGGCATTACCCAGAAGAGGGTGAGGACTGTAGGTCACTCCATAAAAATCCTTTGATTGCTTAAAGGTGCTGCTTGTAGTACTGTAGAGTTAAGCACATAAACGACTGCCACTGAGATTGGCAGCTGGTATTGTCCTACAGTATACTGGTTTATACTTAGTGTGTTACTACTGTGGGACATTTGCAGGATTGCTTATTGGCACAAAACAGAGGGCACTGTTCTTTCAGCTGAAAATGGTTGCAAACTGTTTCAAGGATGGAAAGCCCAAAGAAAACCTCTATTCAACCAAGACACCGATTAGCAATGGGTTATAAGATGTAGTCTGAAGTTTGACTGCCAAACGGGACCAGAAATATTCGCCATGTTAATATTGGATATTTTAAATTCTACAAGTAGCACCTTTTTTTTAATACCATAAAAGTGCAACATCTCTGGATATGAGGCACACGCTGCATTCTGTCTGACCCGGGTCTGTCCATGTCATATGTGTTTGTGCCAGGTGACGTGGACCCCCGACACTGACAGGGGGAGGGTGCGAGGGCTTCTGCAGACCGCAAACGAGAAGCTGTCAGTGGAAGAGATGAGGCAGAGGGGAATAACGAGCCTGACCCTCCACTACAGCAAGGCCAGCCACAAAGACCTGCAGTAAGAGCAAGCGTGTACCGCTAGGCAACGGGGGAAGTGCTCGGATCAGAATCAGAATCAGCTTTATTACCCATGATGGAGATAAGAGGGAGCTTTGTTTGTTGCTGAAAAAAGAGAAAGACAGGATATTGTTGTCCTTTGGACTTATTCCTCATAAATGTAATGTTGATAAAATGTTAATATTGAAGAATAACTCTGATGCAACTCCGTCATATTTCTGGACTAATATCAAATGGCCTGTTCCTTCTACAAGTGATGTGTTTTCGTGGCTGTGGCCCGTTGACTTGGGCTGCAGCTGGCTGAGTGGATGTAGAAAAGGTATGGGAAGAATTTCAAGTCAAATCTCCGAAGCAAAAGAGATGTGACATTAGATCAAGTTGCATTGTGGGTAATGTTTGGAAGAAGAATGAGTGGAACAAAAAGGCAATATCTCTTGTTCTTTTTTTCTCTAAATTTTCCGTCATGAATCCAACAAAACAGTCAAAAAGATAGAAGAAGAAAAAACCCGACCCCACAATGTATCCCCGGAATTTGATTCAAATATTGTTAGACTCTGATTAGTGAATTGAAATGTTCAACATCACCTTTTCTCAAGTGAGAAAATGGTCTCTCTTTTCTAGTCCGATCACTCAAAGCTCTTTAACACTGCATGTCATCATTCACCCATTCACACCCATTCATACACTGACGACAGGCTACCATGCAAGGTGCCATCTGCACACAACATCCTATACACTGTAGGCACAGCTACGGGAGCAATTTGGGGTTAAGTGTCTTGCTCAAGGACACATCGAGATGGACTAGTGGAGGCGGGGATTGAACCGCCGATGCTCTGATTGAAGGACGACCTAACACTGAGCCACAGTCGCCCACATGATGAAAACATAGTGAGAAGAACCAACACTGTTCTAACTTTGGCAGAAAATTAAACCCCATTACTCATAAGCCTGTTTTACACAGAGATCCTGCACTACTGCCGTCAAGAAGATCCGCCATTACGCTGGTTTTGCTCTTTTACACTGAACCAGACAATTGCGGTGTATGATTTTAGATACTCATGCCATCATCGGGTAAGGTAGCGTCCGGCTATGCCGGTGTTTTGGCTATTTATGCTGCCTTGTAGAAAAAATATGCTACCATAGCCCCAGCCCCTTTACCCTAACCCGAAGGTTTCAGGTAGTGTATTTTGACAGACCAGTACCCCTCATCAAATAATGTGATTAATGCGCTTTATGTGCAGAACCACTAAGTAGCACATCTCGATAGGGGGCACATAGCGACAGACCACCAGCAGTCTCTGTTACTATCTCTGCTGCTGGATTACATAACCTTTTAACGGCGACCCAGAAAAACGGAGTAACATTCGTGCCTTCGACAATCGGTGCTAATGGAGCTTTGGTAACAAGATGATTGGTACAAATACGTTTTCTGGGCCATCAGGGACTCTATACTGTATATAAAATCTTTAGGTGAAATACTGTAGGTTTCACAGTGCATGAATTTCTGATACACAAAACACAGTGAAAGGAGCAGAGGATTGAAAGGGAGACGACCTTTTCTTCTCAGTGCTGACGTGTTTTTTCCTTTCCCCAGGGAGTATCTGGCCAATAATGTGAGTGTGACTGTCTACCCAGTGAATGAGGGCTGGCTCTACTCCATCCTGTGGTGTAGCGGGGTGCCTTCTGTGTCCTCTGATGCCCCCCAAGTCCTCCGAAAGGTGCCTTACCCCATCTGGCTCATGGTAAACAGCTCTCCTCTCCCTGTCGCTCATCTGACACACACATACATAGAGAGGCGAGAGGACAGCAGGAGAGAGGACAGAGACTGACGAGGGCCCAGCAAGACTCGAGGGCAAGGACACAGATAAATATGAGGGAGCTCAGCGTGGCGTTGGAGAACAACAGGACCCTGGGAAAAGAGTCTGAGACAAGAACAGAGATCTGAACTGTAATGCAGCTGTCTGCACTCAGGGCCTTGTGTTAGCAGCTTCAGATGACATGCATGTTAATGGTGACCTCCGGTGGCGTTGACTGGAACCTGCTCTTCTGTTTTTCTTTCTCTTGCAGAGTCGGAAGGCTTACGACTTCATCTGGATCACTTCAGATCTGGTCTCCTTCGCCGTAGTCGTAGGGATTTTCAGTTTTCAGAAGTAAGTGCAGCGATCGTGTTGAGGGTCACAGACATACTACCGAACACACCCCTCTGTCAAATAGAACACTCATCATATTTATTTCCACGCATCGTTGCATTTAGTTTAAAGCACTAACATGATATTTACTTTATGGTACGTAATTGAAATTGAAGAGAGAAAACCAAACCATGTTTCCAGTGGTATCACACCCATGCAGATAGTTTTGCTTTTATTTGTTGAGATTTCACCAAATACAATGTATGCAATTGCATTTGTGGAGCACACACTATTGAAACTTTACATTCAACATCCACTTGCCTTTCTAGTCACTTTTATTCTGAATCATTCACTGAACACAGTCAGCTGCTTTCATTTGAACTGTTTGTTTGAAATTAGAAACTAGCTCCTGTTCACAGAACCGCAGGTTTGAAGTATTGGGTACATCCAAACCTGGACAAACATTTAGTGTTATTATTTTTGGGTGAACTGAACCTTTAGTTTTTTTCACCATACAGTATCTTTTTTCATGACTGAGTATTGTTGTTACTATAATTTAACATTTTGATCTACTTTAGGAAACGATAGCTCATTATCTATTTTAACTTCAGTATTTCTCTGAACACATATCATCTAAATGTTTACAGGAGCAGCACACCTCTGATTGTAGTGTTGTGTTAAAGGGATAGTTCTGATGTTTGGAAGTGTGGTTCTATGAGGTACTTCTCCATAGTCAGCGTTTTACTGCAGTAGATGGAGTTTGGAGAAACAGACAGGGTAGTATGTGTGGAAGCAGAGTATGTGTGCTATACTCAATACGAGTTTGAAACGCACTACTCAAGTGTTACTTTGCTGTTTTAAAGGTTTAGTTTGAATTTACCAAAGTCCCACAATAACACAAACAAACTGATTGTTTCTGCCAATGGAGTCTTGTGAATTTGAAGAGAGCAGAGATCAAACGGCTTCAGATCCTTGTCAAAAAGGACAAGGCAAGATAAAGTGGTGGAAATATTTTAAATAGTGTACACTTCTAACAATAATTTTTGTAGCTGTCTAAAATACGTCCACAGCAGTACAATGCTTTGCTCCTGTCTGTGTCTCCAAACACCATGTAGTGTAGTATTACACCGACTATGGAGAAGTAGTTCATACAACCACACATCAGAAACATGTTGAGAGGGATTCTGTGACTGCACAGTGTTAACACCAGCCTCTGAGTGTGATCTACACTGACTGTTCGTTCTAATCTTTCTTTATACACAGTATTGGTGCTCTTTCTCTCCTACTGTCTTTCATCTTCCGACTGTCTCCACGTTTCTCCTCCACGCTATAATCTGACCTTTTCCTCTCTGTCCTCTCTTTCTCCTTTGACATTTGTACTTTATCCTGTGCTCTGCCTGATCTGCATGCAACCTCTCCTCTGCTGCCCCCCTGGCATCTGTCAGCTATCATATGATCAGGTAACTGCTGCGACTGCCTCGGCCTTTGTTTCTGCCTCCTTGTCTGTCCTACTTGTGCATTTTCTGCCCGACGCCCCAAGGCCAATTTCCTTCCTCTTGTTTATCAATGTGCATCCCATTCAGTATATTTGTATATTAAAGGCCCAGTCTGGGCACCATCATTATTGAATTGTGTGATTTAATGGACTTGTTGCCTCTCCATGCCTGTGAAAGTTTGTATCTGGTTGTGCTGTAACAGGTGGAGGATGAGAGGGATGCAGAACTATAACCCGGAGCAGATCATGCTGAGCGCTGTGGCGCGTCGGTCCAGTCGGGAGGTCAACATCATGAAGGAGAAGCTCATATTCTCAGGTGCAGCTTTGACTACATTCACACCTGGAAACAAATGTCTCTGGTTGAAACTGGACAAAACAAAACATGTCTGAAATACAGCCATGAGACGTTAAGGTTCTTAACATGCATACATTATATTTTATTGAATATAGCCATTGTTAAGCAGTGCAAAGATGAGGTCTGTCCAAATACCCACACTTGCAGCCTCAGCTATTTGTGTGGGCATTCAGACTTGTCTGGGATGTCACGATATCAGATTTTCACTCGTCAGGATAACTGACTGATAATATTATCATGATATCTATGGAAGATTTGTAGAGAAATTCATGTGTAGTGTGTGTGTAGGGCGGTTGGAGAGAGAGTCTGTAACTGTACAAAATCCTGTTTAGGAGGTGCTGGATCATTTATATGATCTCATATGTTTATAATTAACATTATATCAGTAATGTTTTTGATATAATGGTTATCGTTAACGGTTTAACCAGGCAGCAACCTACCGTTCTGCAGAGTAAAGCCGATGTGGAAGTGTCTTAAAACCTGCATTCTCTCTACTGACCATCAGGGGGCGACTCCTCTGGTTGTATAGAAGTCTATGAGAAAATGACTCTACTTCTCTCTTGATGTATTACCTCAGTAAACATGAGTTTATGGTCTCAATCTCTAGTTTCAAGTCTTCTTTAATGATGTTCATTTAGTAAATTATGAGAATATGCTTTAGGGCGGGCTTACTGTGATTGACAGGTCGCTGCCGATACCAGAGCCGTATACGACGTCACCCCTCCGCATTCCAGATATGGTAACT
This sequence comes from Anarrhichthys ocellatus, assembly GCF_004355925.1. Classification (NCBI taxonomy): domain Eukaryota; kingdom Metazoa; phylum Chordata; class Actinopteri; order Perciformes; family Anarhichadidae; genus Anarrhichthys; species Anarrhichthys ocellatus. The sequence continues at coordinate 1,053,889 of NW_022280089.1, read as the reverse complement.
TCCGTTCACTGGTTGCAAAAAAGCCAAGATGGCGACTGCCATGTTCCAAGATGGTGATGGCAAAAATGTCGACCTCGAGGCTTCATAACGGCAGTCCAGAAATCAATGGGTGATGTCACGATGACCACGCCCACTTCTTATATACAGTCTATGGGTTTAACACGACACACATACCCACACCTATTCTTATAAAACATAAGTGTATCCCGCAATTCACCAGGATCCACCAGTCCAGTTGTTGACTGCGATGCATCTAGAAGCTGGTTTTACAAGTGACGATAATCAAAGAAATTAAGGCGTTGAAGTTAATGACATGTCTGGTGGTCTATCTGAAGTAAACTGTTGTATAGCTTAAAGCTAATGTTAGATATTTTATTAAGTTCCCTTTTTTGCAAAATGATATGAGTGAAATTGAGTTCCCTCTGGTAAACAGTTAAACTGTGTGTATATCTAGGGCTTTTATTGTGAAAGGTAAGAACAGAAGGAGTGGATCTGGTCTGTGCTGCCTTGTGTCAAGGTGGAAAGGTGTAATACCGTTTGCTGTCTTGGTTCAGACTATAGAGCCTCTGTGTGACTATTTATAAAAAGTGGACGTAGTCACTGTGACGCACGATGTTTACTTAGAAGTAAAGTAATTTCCTCATTCCTCACTTCTATACAACCAGAGGAGTCGCCCCCTGATGGACATTAGAGAGAATGCAGCTTTCAGGCACTTCAGCTTTGGCTTCACTTTCCTGAACTGGAGGTTGCTTCCCTGTTGTTGTACACTGTAGTGTTTTGTATTATGTCCGTTCCGCACAACATGATGACTTTGATGTTTTAATATTTACATTCCGTGTGATAGGGCTTATGACAGAAACAACAGTTAGAAAAAATATATTGATGTGCAAATTAATCGCACGATCAAAACTCCCCCCGGTTTGTAAAGGGTGCCGAAATTTTCAAAATTCTTCACATGGAGGCTTTTACAGTACTCTCATAAGCAGTTTAAGCCTTTAATGCAATCCAACTAAATATTCCCAGCTAAATCAAGTATATCAACGTGTTAAATGTGCTCATTAAAGAGACGTCAATGGCATCATCAATCATCTCCCTGTCATCTTTTTCAGAACTAAACAATGGGCTCAGCAGTACAGAGGAGCTGTGTCTGTATCCTGAGAACGGATATGCCACATACACTCATGGAGAGCTCAGTCACTGAACAAAACACACAGCTGGACGTCTGCTTTCAGAGCTCTACTGACCGGATGTTATTTTGTCATCAAAAGGAAGGAGGACAAATGGGGAAACCGATCTATTAATCAACTTACACCAGGAGTTATGATGGCATGGATACCAAATTGTATCTGAAGTATCTGGCCTATAATTCATCAGTTTTTCAAAATTACACATTATTCACTTGTTCATGTGCAAGTTCTAAGTAATGCATGTATGTGTGTAATTTCATTTTGTATGTATTTTTTTCCTTAAGACTGCCAGCATTTTCTTTGAAAGTAGTTCACCACTTACCTTTAACATTGCTGTAAAGAGTCCTGTTCTTGTTTTCAGTGTTATAAATGTGTTCAACATTCTTCAGTGGGACAACATGGCTGGTGGGTTTCCATGTCGTCATCACTTCAGATGTCAGCTGACCAAATGTCTCATGATGAGTCGCATGCTATTTCCTCCTGAATTAAATCCGATGACCAGGTAAACGTGGAATTTGTGTTTCTCAAAAAATTGTTTAATCAATTCTCAATCATGAATAAATCATTTTAAAACATTATTACCAGAGACATTTGGTGATGTGAGCGTTGGTTGGGACAAAATCCATATGACTACCATGACTACCACCATCTGTTTGCTTGAGTGACCTTTGAGCTAATGCGCTAATGCGCTGTAATGTTGTATTTCACTGTTTTATAACAGAGGTGTAGTGTTCTGTATTATAAACTGATGTAAATATGAGATGTTTGTATTCTGTTTTTCAATGGTTTGGATTGTATATTTTCTGTTGTCATGTATTACCATTGGGACTGATGTCCTCTTTTATGTGCAAAAGACAATAGGGACAATGTAAAAACTTATTTTCTTGCAGTTTCATGGGATGGGGGGGTATTGTGAGTATATGGGGATGAATGTTCTTTGTCATGCCATGATTGACTTACTGTATAGTCATATTAGCTATTACGTCTTTCACATGACTGCCTTTTTGTTAAATTAATGGACTTGTAGTTTAGCTTATGTTTTTTAGTGTAGTCTTTTAGTTAAATAAAAAGGGGTACACATTTCTAGTTACAGCAACACCTCTGCAGCCGCAGACATGTCAGCTGTTCAATTCTAGTTCAAATCTATTCTCTTTGAAAAATGTGCGGTTTGTCTTTTGTAACAAATAAATCGCAAAGTATATTTTCAAAATGGAAATAAAAAATTGGGGTGAAAGTCTTTGATTCTTCTACAATAGGTCAGAAAGCTGAGCTGCTTTACTCTTCCATGCTTTCTACCAGCTTGTTATCACTTTAGTTTGGGACCATATACCTACAAAGCTAATGAGTCCCATCAGCTATAGCTCTGAGTTCAGTGCTGACTAGCTACTGTTAACGAGCTAACGCGACACTAAGTTGATGAACAAGGTAAACGTTATGCCTGCTACACAATAGCAGGTCAGTATTGTCGTTGTGAGCATGTTAGCATAATGACATTAGCATTTAGCTCAAAGCACCACTGTTGGCTGTAGACTCTTAGTCTGACTAAGACAATACAACTGCTGCTTCAGTTGTATTTGACTTTTGTCATATTTTGTTACTTCCTGTAAAGTGGTTAATTATCAATGACAACACTATAGCGCTGGCTACAACAGGAAGTTGGCATGCACTACTTTGTTACTATGATTAGCTATGTTCGCTCAATATGGCGTCTTACTCAACACTTTCTACTGTACATTGCATAAAATGCTTCAAACCATATGAATGTAAAAGCAGTTTATATGATTAGGATCAATAAAAGATTACATCAAAACACTGTAGTATCAAAATGATGAAAGCTGTAGATCTGAAACGATTGGTCGACAGATAATTCATTGGCAGCAACTTTGATAATCCATTAATTGTTTCAGTCATTTAAGCAAAAATGCCAAAACTGAAGTCACTTGAAAATCTTTATTTTTTTGTCCCCACTATTTTCTGACATGCTATACATCAAACAACTAATCAAGAAATCAAGAAAATAATTGGCATATTGATTTATAATAACAAAATAGCTCTTAGTTGCAGCCTTAGAAATCTGTACTACTTAAAATAATCTACTTTTTACGGAATGGTCTGTTGCTGTCCGTGGAGTCGACCACCTTAACTGTAATGTTAAGTACAAACAGAGCATTTATACATTTCATCATGATTCTGTCTGAAGTCTGTCAACCGCAGTAAATTATAATTACACTAAAAAGAACAAAGATTAATTCAATCTTTTATTTTAAGGAAACAATTAAATGTTTACAGGCGTACAGTGGTGGAGTTGAGGATTAGCAGTGTTAAAGGCTCAGCAAGGCCGTTTTATTGTAAAGGATGAGAAATTACGCTGTTCCAAGTCATAGAAAAACAGGTTTTTATTCACAAGTCGTCTTAAAACCAGCATAAGGAATAAACAGAAAACAGATTATTCTCACGAAGCTGCTGTCTCAGCTGGCAGCAGGTACTCAGAGATAAAGTGCAGGTCTGTGTCCTCTGTGCTGTTGTCAGGGCTGTCAGATGGCATGTGGCAGCCGGAGTCTCTTGGGCAGTTGTTCGTATCCGCCTTCACGTTCTCGCCGGGGGTCTCGTTCTCCAACTGACTGTCAGCTGTGAAGCAGAGAAGACGGTTGGTTGGATGTTCGGTCCCAGAGTTGAATAGATGAGCAGTAATTAATCCTTTTCAGCTAATATTCCTGTGCATCAGGGCTCAGCGGCCTATCTGTGGGCAGCTACTATCCTCGTGTGTCCCGCTCTATTCTCAGCAACACTCATTGTGGTTATCCTGTTATCCTTAACCTCTTTAGCTGTGGCCCGGATACCCTCCCAGTCTTATCTGCTTGAGGTACAGTGTCACGTATCCCTTTCCCTTTCTGAATCTAAACGTCTCAGTGAATCATTTTACGGTTTTATCATGTCACAAAAAGTGTGTGATGACACTGTCCTTTTCTTGCGTTTGCCATTACTCACAGCGCAGTTGCTGCAGGGAGTGGACAGCGGCAAGCAGACGAAGCCTGTGCTCTGGATCAGTTGCATTCAGCTCCGTCAGGTGATGCTCCCTCAGCCTCATCAAGTCGTCCACTCTTTGGTAACCATTCAGCTGTAGAGAGGAGAAATGCTCCTGAGGAAGCAAGTGGGGGAGGGGACATTCAAAAGCTGAAGGAACACAATCTCGTATGGAAGATGATTGTTGCTGTATTGAAGTCAAAGTACCTCCATACTGAGGTGCTTCAACACTTCCTGGACCGTTGATTTCTGTCTCACTCTGCGGGTTTGTGTTTCCATGTGCGTATGAGGACTCTCTGTTAGCACATCCACATAAATGAACTTGAAGTTTCCCGTCCTGCCATTCAGCATGCCAGTCCATATCCCTATGGAGGGCTTGGCAATTATGTCGATCACATCTCCCACCTGAATGGAAGTTTAGTTTTAGTGTCATTGCATTTATTTGACTGGGAGCTTGTTAAAAACACATGAATCTCACACAGAGAAGAGATGCTTTGTTCCAGATTAACTACAGCTACTTTCCATCTGCCCTCACTGAGACAAACACTGTACTACTAATACAAGTAACACGAATACAAGGCCAAAATTCAATCAACACAAAATGCTTCATAGCTTTCATATTTCTGTTAGCAGCCACAAAGAAGAAATAGAGAAAGATACTGATATGTTGAGGTAATCTGGCTATTTATTATTCAGACTAATTGATGGTATTCTGTGTTGTAGTATAAGCTACGCACAGAGAAGTATATGGAACACCAATTGCATGATGTGGTATGAAAGTTTAGTGGTATAATAAACGAGTATAATTAGAAAGACGAGAAACTCCAGTAATTGGTAGTTAGAGAGGTGGATGGGTCTAACAAACAGGACTTTCAACCGGAAGACCAGTGATCAACACTGTGGATTATCTGTAATATATAAGTGTTTTTGACTCATTTTGAAGTTAGGTTAGTGATGTTTAAGACGTGTTTTCTGTACTTATGTTACATTTACGTTTTACTTAGCTTACGTTCTTATTTTGAGCCCGACAATGATTTTTTTCTTTAACCTAACTGTTATTTTAAGCCTAAACCTAAGCAAGTGTTTTGGTTTGAATTCTCAACGTTAACCACGTGTTTAATGCAACATATCCTCATGCAACGGTTACTCATCTCTTTTCATGGGTTTTAATTCAAAAGACAGCAACGTGTGTCAATTTCCACTCGTCACATGCATACGGCCTTTTCAAAATAAACTCATTTTCACAGGAAACTACTGTTTAGATTATTGTTTGGATTATTACTGACTTCACATGCGGCCTCCTGGCTGAAAAAACACCGTTTGTTGGATAGAAAGAGACGCCAAGCATCAGTATGTGTAGAGTTGGGAGGAGTACATGTTGGTGTCCTTTGAGAAACCAAAGGAAACATTGATTTTCCGCTTGTTATGTAACACTGTTATTCTTGTTACGCAACATATCATAAGAAGGTCCACTAAGGGTGGTTGTTAATTATTTACACTAACTTGTTACCTTGCTTTTAATTTACGTCATTATTTCAACACAAACCGTGATCTTTCTTTCTAACCGTTTGCCATCCAAGTAGTTGTGTTCCTTCATAACATGCTTCCATTGTAAGGGATGGGGGACAAAAATCTATAGTGCTCGTATCGTGCATAATCAATATCGTGCATGTATCGTCTAATCAATCTATCTAATGCTGTTAAGTCTATTTATGTAAGTCCGGACTAAAGTGGTGGACCAACCAGACCGACCACCAGTGCCATGGCTAATCCTAAAGATATTGGCCTTTATCGTCATCCTAAAACCTGTAACTGTAGGACTTAGTTACTTTATTTCACTTCCATTTACTTTCCAGACTTGCTTACTTCGAGTTTGAGGGATTCCGTGTCATATGGACTTGGCACGAAGTCTGTATGGACTTTTGCTCTGCCACAGAGCGATCTTGTGTACAATGGATCGTCCTCCAGCCTCAGACTGTCTCTGTTACTGGAGCAGCCTGACCCACTGGTGACTCCACCTGGGAACAGCAGACAAATAATAAAGGGCAAGCTAGTTTTCACACTGAGCTATCCACACGTCAGCAAGATTAGTTTTTTGATTTGTCAGAGGTTGGTGTTGCTCTACAAATTAGTGCATCTAAATGGGAGTAACGGGACACCTGAGTGAACAAGCAAAGGTTGCATAATTCATCAGGCCGTGGTGTGAAGAGAACAGCTTACTTGAGGAGCTTTGTCCACTGTTGAGGCTGTAGAGGCTTTCCAGAGAGTTACTGGACCGCCCGTGTCCTTTACTAAATGGTCGCCTACCAGATCCCCTCTTCTCTGCTCCATCTTTCTGTGTGTTTCCAGTCTGCACAGTAATAAAACACGACAAGTCACATTTTTCATCCTGCCTCATATGCTTTAGGGTTCCCTGCCATCCGTTATCTTCCACTACAGGCAAACAAAAGAGAAAGCTAACCACCCAGAGAGCTGAGTCAGGGCCCAAAGCTGCCGTGTTTGATTCCTCATGCGACGGAGCGGCTCAATGTCCCGGTTTATGCTGGGACACGCAGCTCCTCTGGCAAGCAAAACCCTTAATCCTGCAAGGGTTGCCTGGCTTTTTATAGCTGAGACCTACAGGAAGTGTGTGGCGGGAATAATCCCCAGCTACCTGCACTCAGCTTTTAACTTCCTCGTCCTGTACGGGGACGTTTACACCACGGACCATGTTTGCCTCAGCATCACCATCCATGTGCGGGGAAGTGGGGGATTGTGGATGGGCTGCACTTCAAGTGCACAGGCATACAGTTTATGAAATATATGATCTGATTTGATTGGGTTCAGAAATTGTCAAGCAGAATCTTCAAAAGCGAATAGGGACTGGGAATAGTTGACTAAACTGCATACGTATCACCTGCCTAAAATTAGCCTCAACGCTGTGGAGGACTACTTAACCGGCCACATGTAGACACTGATCACATGGAGCGCAGTCACTGCCAGTGAGCTGACATATTATATTATATTACACCAGTGGTGGGCCGTCAGGGCCAGCAAGGCCTTCTCTGCTGGCCTAGACAGAATCACAAAGTTATAGCTATTTTATAATTTTTCATAAATACACTACATGTATTCTAATTATTTTTCCCATTATCTTATTTTCTCATTGCACAGCTACTGTCTTCCTCAGTTGCTCTGCTTTCAGCATAAGGGTACAACAAATGTAAGCAATCTTAAAAAAAAGAAAATGTAAGTTCTCTTGAGCGTTCAGGCATTTTCCTTTATTAGAAAAATTGCAGGTTAGTGAATATCACGCATGTATGGACACTACAGTAAAACAATATATTAAAATAAATAATACATTTATTCATAAAATCCTCATGACTTAGAAGTTATGATCATGTGTTTTCACACCTTATTATTCCTAACAGTAACTAATAATTGGACTAGTCATGCATCAATTGCAAATGTCTGTAGTGTGAGTCTGGTCAAGGTTTGGATGATATTTTACGTCTCAAAAGGAAGAAAAAAGACATTTGGAAATATCTCAAATGTTCACATTGTAATTATTACTGACATTTGTAGATATCAAAAATACTCTGATGTTGTCCCAGTGTGTCTCTCTGTCCCTCAGGCTTCCCTTTTTGTCCTTTTTTCTTTAACCAGGTCAACTGGATAAGGCGGCTGAACATCCACATGTAAAAAAGGAAAAATGGTAGTTTGATTGGTAGTTTTCCGTGTGGCAGAGCAGGTGTGTGGCTGACAGCTATCTGCTTGGTAACAGATGTTGTTTCATTCGGTGCGAACCACGGCGAACGCAGCGTGCCACAAACCCAAAACTGGTCGCATTATTAAAAGCTGTGCAGAGTGTGTGACGTACAGTGATTGCTGTCAGCGGTTTCTCAGGTGAGGCCTCCACATGCTTCCTGTCACTGTGTGATGAGGTCTCCCTCTCCCTCCTCTGCGGCCTCGCTTTGGTTGGGTCACTTGCCTGCTCCTGCTTTAGCTTTGAAAACAAAGCACACTGTAAATAGACATGGTGTGGAGGGCATTAGAGTAAACATTCCTAGATGGACACACTGGCAGATGGAGGAAGTCGGTTCTCTTACCGGAGCGCTCTCATTTTCGGGTGGCTTCATTGGAGGGGAGGGCTGTCTGAAGGCGTCAAATCTCCCCAATCTGGTCAACTGTTTGGGTGAAAGAGAGATTAACATGTGTTTTCCTGGTGACAGATGGGCACATCATCAGCCTCTCTGTGTGTGACCCCACAACATAAACAGTTTATGTTTATTCCCTGCTCATGATCTGTGTTGTGGATTAGGTTAAACCCTGGCAGCCATGCAGTTCTGAGACACGTTATATATATATTAAAATCCTGTATTTGAGTGATCTTGTCGCGCTGATCTTGCACTTTTTACTGTTATGTCAAAAATCTCAGTATCATGTGGGGAGAGGTTCACTGTATGTTTAAAGTATTCCAACCTGCTTGTTTTTCATAAACTGCAGATTTGTGTGCAGATTTTCTATCTTCCTATATGAGTCATTAATGGGAGACAATAGCTTCAGTTTAGCGGTCAGTCAGCGCTGCCCACAGAGCATCTGTTTCACTGACTCTTGGCTCATTCCCAACATTGACCGTTAGTAAACTGGCATTCCACTACGACTCACATTCACTCTGATCTGCCTATTGACTGTCTGAGATCAGCTGGACTTTACTGGACTAGTAGATCATAATCCAAAATACAGATATGTACAATATGTAGATATCATTGATGATGTCCATCTTGCTGGATATTGGATCATAAAACCTTTTTTTTTAAGTAGTGATAGTTATTGATGGTTGTTTGTTGTAGGGGCACTGCCACAATTTACTGTTGTATTTCCACAACGTTGAGGGGGACTCACAAGAGAAGGATAAATAGAATTGTCAAAATTGAAGCAGCAATTTCCTGGTCCCACTGGTCAAGCTCCAAAAACTCTGGATCCTACACTTGCCCTAATGCAAATTTACAGCATCTTCTGTTTGAGACAGGCTTATAAATCGTAGTCTCCACGCCCAGCTGAGATACGCTAGTGATGTCTATAAAGGCAAATCAAGGTCAAAATCCGCGAGCACAAATTAGATCCAAGCGCGTGTGTAGAGGCCCCGTGCGTGCAAATCAAATAGCAAGGGGCGCAAGGGGCGTTCCCTAGCGCGCGACTTCTATCACAAAGAAAAACTACTCGCGAGTGAGCAGGTAAAAGCTTCGCGAGCAGTTTTTCTTTTAGACAGTAAGAAGGCGGACCCAGTCACCATTGTATCACTATATTTAATTGATTACAATCATCGTCTTTAGATTGGCCAGATATCACTCTGACACAGACGCTAGGTGGCGCTATAGAGGTGGTTTACTCCACCACTGAACACTACATCTCAGAGGTATATATTGTACTTTTTACTGTACTACATCTCAGAAATATATATTACCTCTGAGATGTAGTACAGTAAAATGTACATTACAATACATGGTGACTGGGTCCACCCACTTACTGTAAAAAGAAAAACTACTCGTGAGCAAGTATACGTATAAGTAATATACGTGTGCGGCTGTTTGATTTGCACAAGCGGGACCTCTACACACACACACACACACACAGACGCGCAACATAGATGTCACTTGACAGAGTGGTATAGACCCTGTCACTGCATCCCTCCTTCATGCAGGAGCCTCTCATGAATCTCCTCTGGATCCCTTATTTCATCTATAAACTCTATGGGATATTAGCTGTTACATGTGATTTAAAGAGAACTTCTTCATCAACACACTTAGAACACAACTGACTTCAATTCATGTTTTAGGTATGATTAAAAAGCAATATATGATGCATTAGCTGTGCTCACTGAGGCTGCAAAAAACTAATCTTTAAGATGTTCAGAATACCTGAAACGCAATTTCAAAATAAACAAAGTATCATTTGGAAATTTTAATTATGGTTCAGTTGGTCTAAATGTTCCCCAAAGAGCTCTGAGGTGCAATTAGAAAGTCAGGCCATGCAAAGCCCACTTTAATGATCCTTTAGACCATCTGGGAGCAGGCTGCAACAACAGAGACTGTAGCTTCTGTTGGTTTCTGTTGTTTCATACAAAACAAGGAAAAATAAACATCAACATCTTAACAATAAATACTGTAAGCAAACAATGTCGTTACATTTGAACACAGGCTCTTTCTCCACCCAGGTCAGACCTCACAGGAAATGTGTTGGTCTGCTCTTTTCCACCAAACCTCAATAGGAAGAACTGTTGACGTTAAAATAACGATTTGTAGCAATAACCAGATGGAGTGAAAGGCTCATGGAGCAATAACTTCCACCATGTTTCAAGAGGAAGACACTTAAAGGGCCAGTGTGTAGCATTTAGGGGAATGTATCAGCAGAAATGGAATATAAAATTCATAAACATGTTTTCTTTAGTGTATAATCACCTGAAATTAAGAATTCTTGTGTTACCATTAGATTAGAATGAGCCCTTCATATCTATATATGGAGCAGGTCCTCTTCACAGAGCTGTTCATGTAGCACCACCATGTTCTACAGTAGCCCAGAAGGGACCAACCAAACACTGGCTCTAGATAGGGCTTTAGGAGTTTTTACGTTACCTGAAGGCCACCGTAGTATTTGCTATAAGGCAGAAAGTCTGTCTGTTAAATATACTGCAAGGCAATAGCAAGCAAGCCACCAGTTAGCTTAGCTTAGCATAAAGACTGGAATAAGGGGGAAGCGGCTAACTTTTCTCAGTCTAAAGGTAACAAAATCCACCTACCAACGCCTCTAAAGCTCATAAATAAATGCTTTTATAGGTTTGTTGAATCCATGTGAAAAACAAAGTGTAAAAACGACAATCCACTTTTTCATGGCGATCATGTGCCGGTTATTTCTTGGCTAGGAGACTCCAAAGAGTTACTGCTCCCAGCCAAGAAATAGTCCGGCACAGTCTGGTCATGTCGTTTTTACACTCAGGTTGTGGAATGCATGAAACAAACTAAATATGACATGTTAATTGAACTTTTAAACTCACGAATGAAGCTTTAACAGACAGATATTAGTGTAAATCTTCTCGTCTAACTCTGGTAGAAAGCAAATAAGGGGATTTCCCAATATGTCGAACTATTCCTTTGAAGATGTTGTGGTTGCACCAACAACACTAATGGTTCATTTAGTCGATCTCATTTTCTGGTGGTAATGTCACTCAGGTATATCTTACTGTGTTCTGTGGGAGCGGCAGATCCGTGATGAAGCGGATCATTTCTGGAGGAGACAGATCAGACTGTTTGCTGTCCAGTTCCTGTATCAAACTCTCAAAGCGATCCCACTCAGTCGTCCGGGGCAGCGGCAAGGTGCCGCCGCACACCGACGGCTCGTGTCGAGGTTGGCGACAGGTGTGGTAGAAGGGAGTCCAGGGCTGCGGACACTCAAATGGGTTCCACTGATAATTTCCAAGCTGTGGACTCCAAACTCCTTCCTCTTCTGAATCTTCATGGACATCTCTGGTCAGCTGCTGTTGCCGCTGTGGTGATGGAGTCGTCATGGAGGGCTTGTTCTCTGCTCTCTTCCCCAGGCCGATGCAGGTTAGCACTGGATTGTTGCTACTCGACACATCTGCCAAGTGATCTGAAGATTAGAAGAAGTTACTGGTATTGATTCAACGCAGCTTCTTGAGCAGGTTGAACAACATCATCCACAATGACTCACCATTATTCTCCGATGTCCTCTTCCCTCTCCCAGCTCCAGCCTGATGTGCCTTCTTTGTTTGCACCAGGTTCTGTAACTTCTTTAGTATTCCTGTGGCGTGTATTGATTCTGCTGTGTCAGCTGCAGTTTCACCACCCTGCAATAAAGCAACAATATGAGCATTCAATGCAGTGTACACATATTCAGCATTAACTGCATGTAATGTAGAAGAAACTCCACCTCAATGGTAAAATGTTGCTTAGCTTGCACATTGATTAATGGACACATCATACACATTTTCAGGTTTCTACTAAAACATATTTGCATGCTTTTCATTTCACTTGTGATGGAGTATTTTCTATTTCCACCACTAAAATGTTGCATGCCTTAAGATTGAAGTCAAGGCATGTAACAAGTAAGCTGATGGCAGAGCTAAACCTTCAGAAACACATGTTCCCTCTCAGTCTATGCTCACACAAAAAGTCACCTTATCAGACTGGCACCACCCTATCATTTTATTCTCTGCTGTGTGGAAGAGATTGCTGTCCTGTCCCCCTCTCAACTATCAGCCGTTGGCATGAAAAGCACCAAACGGTACAAAATCCAGAAGAACACAGGGCAGATATAAAAGGGCCTTATAAAAGCAGATTCAAGATTACAAAGTAGATCACAGTGAATCGTGGATCTGATTTGGCTGACATACAAATGACCTCCCTATTATAGACTCACTTTTCACCCTCTGTAACTTCTGTCCAAACCACACAAACATTGTAAGCAAGTTAACTTTGAAACATTGGTCAGATTAAAGTAGTATTATCTACTGTCAAAGGGCCTATCACAGTCTTTTTATTCATTGTACAGATGCTGTACTGTAATATAATCTATAACATAAACCGTGCATGGAGGATGAGCATCGATAAACAACCACAGACTTGTTGTGCATTGACATGTGCACAAACATCCAGGTATGTCAGGTATCTCACATGTGGATGCGGTATTACAAAAGACTAGACAGCTTTGCAAATAATTATTATTTAAGTTATTGTGTCAACGTGTGAATGAAGTGTGAAAGATGTCAATTAGTATGCTCTGTATGCACGGACTCCAAACAAAAATATGATTTTTATTTCGAGAATATAGAGTTTAAGGCCACATTTAACATGGACACTGTGCTATATTCATCATAATATGGCTTTACTGGAGGGATAAACCTGCTCTAAGGTGATAGTAATGTGGTTTTACCTGAGCTGGTAGATCTATCGTTGTCCTGTCAGAGTTCTGCTCCTTCACTCTGTCGTCTCTTGTCAACATGCTGCTCTGACATGGAGCTGTACACACCTCTGTAGGATCAATCCACATGCGTCAGACAATGCTTTATTTCATCTTTATTATCTCCGCCAGGAGGATCATCCAATCAGTCAGCTGTTTGCTTGTGTTCTTCCGTGAGTGACTGTGCACCTCTGTGTCTGTCTTGCATTTTGCTGCAAAGAACTGATTGAGTTATGGCTGCATGCTCAAGGACCTCTTGAGAAGCAAAACACCCTTTACTGCCTGTTTTTATACTACGATTGATTGTCTGCTGACTCCTCCGCTACTCTGCGTCAAGAGACACAATTGGGGGGGAAACAGTTTGCAGTGTGTCTGGGTAACAGCTAACGGAACTTCCAGTACACACACTGCTATGTACCTCTCAGCTCTACGACTCACTTTTATGGTTTTGGACAGTGTGTTTGGCTAATGGCAAACAGCTAACAGAACTACCAGTCTCAACACTGCTACATCTCTGCAACTCAGTCGCTGCTAAGCTGGCAGGCAGCTTTGTGAGTTCAATTTTGTTTTTGGCAAGATTGTATGTAGTGTATTATGGCAAGATTGTATGTAGTGTATTATGGTACTATTGTATGTAGTGTATTATGGCAAGATTGTATGTAGTGTATGATGGTAAGATTGTATGTAGTGT
>NW_022280089.1:1039802-1040022 GCF_004355925.1 Anarrhichthys ocellatus | reverse complement strand
GATTGTATGTAGTGTATTATGGCAAGATTGTATGTAGTGTATTATGGTAAGATTGTATGTAGTGTATTATGGCAAGATTGTATGTAGTGTATTGTGGCAAGATTGTATGTAGTGTATTGTGAGAAGATTGCATGTGGTGTATTATGGTAAGATTGCATGTAGTGTATTATGGTAATATTGTATGTAGTGTATTATGGTAAGATTGTATGTAGTGTATATG
>NW_022280089.1:1039386-1039792 GCF_004355925.1 Anarrhichthys ocellatus | reverse complement strand
TTGTATGTAGTGTATATGGTAAGATTGTATGTAGTGTATATGGTAAGCTTGTATGTAGTGTATTATGGCAATATTGTATGTGGTGTATTGTGGTAAGATTGCATGTAGTGTATTATGGCAAGATTGTATGTAGTGTATTATGATAAGATTGCATGTAGTGTATTATGGTACGATTGTATGTGGTGTATTATGGTAAGATTGCATGTAGTGTATTGTGGCAAGATTGTATGTAGTGTATTGTGATAAGATTGCATGTAGTGTATTATGATAAGATTGCATGTAGTGTATTATGGTAAGATTGTATGTAGTGTATTATGGTAAGATTGTATGTGGTGTATTATGTAAGATTGTATGTGGTATATTATGGTAAGATTGCATGTGGTGTATTATGGTAAGATTGTATGTA
>NW_022280089.1:1020079-1039376 GCF_004355925.1 Anarrhichthys ocellatus | reverse complement strand
TTGCATGTAGTGTATTATGGCAAGATTGTATGTAGTGTATTATGGTATGATTGCATGTGGTGTATTGTGGTATGATTGTACGTAGTGTATTGTGGGAAGATTGTATGTAGTGTATTGTGGTAAGATTGTATGTAGTTTATTATACCACAACTTTGAGCCGATTGCTTCCATACATCACTGCTTGTTGTTGAGCTTCAATGAAGTGTGTTTTATCACATTTTACAGCCCAATGGTTGCGTACATCATGGGTTGTTAGTTGGCTCACTTTTATAGTTTTGTATGGTGTGTTTGACTACTCGCTAACAGAACTACCAGTACACACACTGCTGTGACAGTGTGGCCAGTTTATTTTTGGTTTTGGCAAGATTGTATAATGTGTCTTATATGGCAACTTTGAACCAATGGCCTGCATACATAACCTCTTGTTTTTGAGTTATAATGAAGTGTGTGTTATGATGCCTTACAGCCAATTGGTGACTAAACGGGGGTTAAACACCTGTCGGTTGTATTCATTCAATCACACAATACAGCAGTGGTCATTGCAGACACATCTGGTGGAGATCTGAACTCTACTGAGTGCACCTTTCCTGTTCATATATTGTAAAACTTAAAAATGACACAAGCATTGATCCTTCAGCTGTCGCACATGACAAATTCTCTGATATGCTAGTGTTTCTTTACTCTAATCTCCAACTTCAGTGCACCATGGTTTGTTAGTACAAGCACTTTGTTTTTGCTCAGGTAGATGTATTTACCTTTCATGTGATGAGAAAAGTCCTTCTTGTCACCTGATGACACCCAGCAGGTATAATTACTGTCTTTGTCTGCAACAGGAAAGTTGAAGTGGAGGGGAAAGCAGTTGACAAGTGGTCTCATTGTAACTGTTTACAGAAAGGTTCAACATAATGCAAGATCAATGTGAGCCTGAAGTTACTTCTGCAAAAAGTCTGAAAGAAAATCATTAGAAATATGAACTTCAGGGACTGTGAACACTTTGTACCAACCTAATATTTCATTCTCCGAGGCTAATGTCGGCGTACAGGACCTAAAATGACAAATGATAATGACATATTTAAATTTCCTTATCGGACATAAGTTAATTCTAATGAGTAAATTACAAACAAAACTAGAGACAATCTAAAGAAATCTTTTTTTCTCTTTTTCTTAAAAAAATATACGAACTAACAAAAGTCATGTACCTTCTGTTATTCCTCTTTACTTTTATTGTACTCTCAGGTCGGTCCTTGGGGGAATAAAGACAGACACATCTTACAGTTTGGCAAAATCAGAAAGGAAAGAGTAACAAAGAAATAATTGGATGTACTTGCATTTATCCAGCCGATGTGGACACTGGTATTGTTGTAGTGTGGGGGTCTCTGCACTAGCTGAGCCATTTTTACCCAAGCTAGCAGATACACTAGTAAATGGACTGTACTTGTATCTCTTGTTTCTAGTCTTCCGACCACTCAAAGCTCTTTAACACTACATGTCATCATTCACCCATTCATAGACACCATGCAAGGTGCCACCCGCTCATCAGAACTCTAACTAACATTCATACAGCATTCCTACACCGCAGGAACAGGCAGCAGGAGTAATTTGGGGTTATGTGTCTTGCCCAAGGACACATCGATATGAACTAGCGGAGCCGGGGATCAAATCATATGGAGCCAAATCCAGGTCAATAGTTTTGATCATTTGAAAAAAAAATGTGAACCTGAAAGTACAAGTTGTGGTCTTGAACATTGAAAAATACAACAATGTATTCAAAATAAAAAATAAGTGAATGAAAAGTTTTTTTGGGTTGAATATAATTTTGATTCAGTTCTTTTGTTCATTTTTCACTTTCATATATGTTTTGATATTTGAGGTCTTGTATTTTTCAGTTTTTATATTTTCAGATTCAAATCTTATTTTTTTCCACTTTCAGATCGTTTTTTTCAGTTCAGACTTTTGGCTGAATTCCAGAACTGAATCAAAATTATATTCAACCCAAACAAACTTTTCATTCACTTATTTTTATTTTGAACACATTGTTGTATTTTTCAATGTTCAAGACGACAACTTGAACTTTCTGGTTCACATTTTTTTTTCAAATGATCAAAACTATTGACCTGGATTTGGCTCCATAGAATCTCCGATCTTCTGCTCGACCACTG
Organism: Anarrhichthys ocellatus; assembly: GCF_004355925.1. Classification (NCBI taxonomy): domain Eukaryota; kingdom Metazoa; phylum Chordata; class Actinopteri; order Perciformes; family Anarhichadidae; genus Anarrhichthys; species Anarrhichthys ocellatus. Next base: position 1,037,217 of record NW_022280089.1, on the reverse strand, counting down.
AGCCACAGTCGCCCCCATACAGGCTGAACTATATCAGGAACATTTGGATGGACTGGCAAGTCATTTGGTGCAGGTATCCAGGAAGCTTTTTATTTAGCACTGTAACTAACCAACATGCTAACATGCCATCATGATAAACATTGCACCTGCTTAACATCAGCGAGTTAGGATTCTCATTTTGTTCAAAGAGCTGCTGTAGCACAGCCTCACCGAACCGCTAGCATGACTGAACACTCTTAGGAATGTTTCCTTTGCATGCACCTGCATCAGCTGTGCATAATCCAGCAGCACACAATAATATGGGAACAGGTTTAATTCTAGTCTAAGAGAGCTGATTTGTAACCGTGACACTCTTTGTGCAGCCAGTAAGTGATCTGAGGAGTGTCACAAGTCTCCAAACTCAGCAGTTTCAAATTGGTTTGAATGTTTAGAAAGAGTAGTGTTGAATCTGAATAAAACATATAGACAATAAACTCACAGAACTGATGACTGGATCGGAGCCGCCCCATTCGAGCTTACACCTGTGAAGAGAAGGGCTGCACTGGTACTTGGGAGGTACTTCCTTGAGTGTTTGTCCGTAGGGTGGTTCATACATGCTTTCTGTGGAGCCATCCTGAGAGAAAGAAAACAGTCTGCATGGTGACAGCAACCTGGTTCAGATACTACAGCAGACTGATTGGCTGCGTTCAAACGTTCAGACCTGTGTATCCTGTTGCTGAGGCTCATCAAGGAGGAATTGTCTGGAATCAATCATCAGTCCGACTACACGATGCATACACACCATACACATCAAGGAGAGACGAGCATGTCTTAATAGTCCGCATCTACACTGGTGTAATTATTCTGCACATACAGCCTGTCACTCAAACATGTTCAATCATTGTTCAATGCACTTTTGTTTTTCAGGTCAGCAGTCTGCCATGAACACATCCATTTAGTCACTTCTATCATGGGAAGATACAGTAACACACATTGCACACCTGTTTTTAAGGTTCTTCTGATATTATAAATATTATGTCATGCTTATTTTCAGGTTCATACTTGTGTTTTAGGTTTCTAGTAGAACATTTGTACATGCATGTTTTTCACATCCTGTCCATCTGTATTCACCCTCTGCAAAGTTAATATCTCCAGCAGTATTTCATATCTGGGGATGTAGAGAAGGCTTTGAACAACATTTAGACCACAATGACGGGCAATGAATACATTTTCTAAAGTATTCTTAACATTTGACAGAGGTTGGTTGGTGGGTGGGGTTGTGCTGGGGAATTTAGACACTTTAGTATTTTTAAAATCCTTTCTTCAGCCGCAAACTCATGACAATTTATTCTCATACAAACTGCTCATCGTTTGTTGCCTCGTGTCTGTGGGACCAGTGTGATGACTAATTTCCACTATGACTTATCTATCTGTTTTTATTGTCTGTCTCAGTGTTTTGGCCCTTTTTGTATTAAATAATGTCAACTTAGATAGGGGGCTGAATGGGGATGCAATCAGTGGACCAATCAGTGATTAACCATTCAATGGTTGATCAGTGAATGATCACTGTTGTCCAGATGTCCTCGTGATGAACTCCTCCTATCCCATGTGCTCAAGGCCTTTATAAGTCGTACACAACCAACACTCTAGGTTCTTCCTCCTTCAGACCGCATTGCATTCTGTATGACGATTGAACCTTCTCTGCGCAGAGAATAAATACTTTAAAGACAAACTTCTTTCCTCAATGTTTCTTAATTTCAGTATCATAGGACTCACTCTGTACTATTGAAGAGTTTTTTCCACCGCACCAGCTACTATTGTTTATGTAGAGAACACGGTGGGATTGATGTAACATAGCAAATTCTGATGTATGTTTCCGGTTGCATGTTTGGTTCTACAGCATCTCCCCATTTGAATCTTCATCGATCCTCATATTATATAATATTTACACAGGTTTTCAGATCAGTTATCTAACCGCTGACATAAATCTGTCATGTTGTTTTCAGGTGAGCAGAACTTCTAATGGTGTTGTGTCATCACAGTCCATGAGGCTGATGACATTTTGTACTGTTTTTGTTGCTAGGTTTAGGATTTTACCTGAGCGTAAAGCCCCAAATCTGGCACTGATAGAGGAGGAGTAAGTGTGGTATTAACAGCCGCCGCTATAAATTGCCACCAATAATCAAATTGAACACATGCAGCCGCGTGACAGCTAGAAATGTCATCGCCTCCAACAACAAACCGTTGTCACATTGCAATGTCAACAAAGACTTCATACTCAATGAGCACTCATTTATCTTCTTATTATAATAATTACCACATTACGAGTGAGTTTTGTTCAAGCAGATGCATTTTCATTCTTTTTTTAAACATATGAACTCATAATAAAGTCAAGAATTAGTACTTATGCGCGATGAGGCAGAGTTGGAAAGTTGTTACATTGCTGGAAAATGTGTCACGTTGACAGAATTACCATTACATAATAAAGCAACTAATAACAGACATTATATTTAGAGTTGTATGCAAGATTACATCTAAGGAACATGATGAATCTTACAAAGAGCGAAAGTTCTTTGCAGCTTTGTCCCGTTCCCCAGGGAGACCATTCCAGAGCCTTATCAACAACAATAACATCACCAGTGTGTCCCACAGCGGGACACGCCGAGTCTCCTCCGCTTACCAGCTCTTCTACGGCTACAGGGGACCAAAACAAGCCGCTCCGGATACTCAAACCTTAACAAATTAGTATCTTACCAGTGTGAAGCAGAACAGGTTCATGTTGGAAGATCCGTGCCAAAAGAGACAATAGTGCCAAGCTGCGCACCCTGTGGCCTCTGGGATGCGGAAAACACACTTTCACGCACAACCACCCTCCCGCTCAAACACACGCACACACACACACACACCCCTGTGATGCAGAAGCACACACAGCCCCGACGCTGTCCACAGCCCCAAATGCCTAATCCCAGTTTCAAATCCCTCGCATAATCCAATAGACTCTCTGTCCAACACCGACCTCAGGGAGAGAGCCAGGCCGCCGCAAACAACAACACAATGACAGGCATGTGTCCGAAGTGATCATGATCATGACCTGATAGAGATTAGTCCGTACGCAAGGTTAAACTTATTGTGGCGGACAAAACAAGACTGCTTTACACACAAATAATACAAGAATCCTACGAGGTTTCGTCACATGTTATCACATGTGGTGCCAAGGTTTGCATAACACAGATTGTAATCAGTCCAGGAATACTTTTAATCCGACATCTTCCACTGATTCTAATTCAACAAGTAGAGCTATGCATTACATTATTTCCAGGACGATTTAAACTAGAAAACAGCTATCAGACCTGAGTTCATCCCGCAGTATTACAGTGATGCTGCAGAAACATGTGTCTCTTCTATGACTAGTGGTACAGTGCTTTCACTCTGCAAAATCCCACAAATCTCTAAATGCAAACCTCTCGAATTGTTTCTTCTCAGTTCGTAACCCTCTCCAGTCAGTGAACAGGCGTCAGAAAACATTATCACAATCATTGTTGATGTCAGGCTCAAAGTTAATCTCTTCTTGACAGCCCCCTCCCCCTGGTCTTTCCCGGTCCGGTCGTCTCCACCTCGTCTCTTGTCTCTCATCCAGAGATAAAGACGACCTTTCATGTTGTTGTGATCGGAGCTCGGCTACAGAATTGGGTCAGAGAATGAGCGCAATATTTCTCTGGTAATAAGAAACACAGAGGCTATTACTATATCAGAGCAACTTACATTTGCATGTGTTTACTGCAGCAAGGATTCAATATAATTTACATACAGCGATGCCAATCTAATCTCACATTTCTATTTATGAGATTAGAGGGCTACTCCGTTTATACGGGCATTGCACTTTTAAAAAGTCTCACAAAGGATGAAGCTGCAGATGTTGAGATACCTGAACTTGTAGTCCCTAATGTGTGTGTGTGTGTGTGTGTGTGCAAACCAAAAGTGTCTAATGATGATGAGGATGATGACATCATCAGGGTAATTTTTCCGACTTTGCAGAGCTTGTTCGCAGAGCCACAAACTATTTTATTCAACCTTTTCCAGCAATGGACCTCACGTGAACTTTATGTGCCCCTTTGAGGATAACTCGGAAATTAAATTAGATTTGCACAAGCATTTTTCTAGAACAGATTTATTGTGCATTACATGTTATAGTTTTTTAATGATTATTTATAATATGCTGATATAGATAGATAAAAAGGAGCATTGCAGTATTGATAATAATGAAGCAAATAATGAATTCTGATGGAATGTTTTCATATAAATACATGAATCCAAACTCTTGGTGGACACCTGTTGGTTGTTTTTTTGTCAATGGTCAGTTCACTTAGAAGGAAAGACTTTTCAGGAACACATGCATGCATCACACTCACTCAGTTACGCCTGGAAGCTGCCCAATACAACCACAGCCTTGATCTGCTGGCCACTGAACAGTCAGGGATTAAGTGCCTTGCTCAAGGGCACCTCAGCAATAGCCTGGATGCAACCTCTGGGTTACCTTTCACTGAATCCCACCAAACATACACCGTAGATCATATGGCTTCACTCACAATCCTCTAAGTAGCTATTAGTGCTGCAGCGTATTGAAATGCTTATGTTATGGCTGCTGATGTCACATTTGTCCCAGTCAGAGGTAAGCTTCTGTATGACAACAGAGCTGATGTGCAAATCCTGGTCTGCTGTGGCACATTTTGAGTCGGGATATCTTAGTGAAGTAGACTAATGCTCGTGGACTTCTACCCAAAATAGTTTGTTTTAACCCATCGACTGTTAATAAGAAGTGGACGTATTCACGGTGATGTCACCCATTAGTTTGTGGACTGCAGTTTTGAAGCCTCGAGGTTGGCATTTTGGCCGTCGCCATCTTGTTTCTTTGCAACCAGAAGTGACACAAGAGGGTGGAGCTTAATACAATCGAACGCTGAAGATGGCGATTTCGACAAAAATGTTACAATTAACTTTCATGAACTGAAAACACTCTGTGTAAGGGTTACATTAAAGCATCCCCTGCTTTGTGCTCTATCTGACTCTAAATGGACCATCATTTACTAAATGAACATCATGCTGTATTGAAGAAGACTTGAAACTAGAGATTGAGACCATAAACTCATGTTTACAATGTTTACTGAGGTAATAAATCAAGAGAGAAGTAGAGTCATTTTCTCATAGACTTCTATACAACCAGAGGAGTCGCCCCCTGGAGAGAGAATGCAGCTTTCTGGACTCTAGATTGAGTCAAATTTATTCATGAATCTAAACATCTTGTGAATTCTATATTTACAATGTTTTTATTTCTATCGTTGTTGTCCGAAAGTAAATACTTTTATTTTGCTTGTGTCATGATTGGTCATGATTCACTCTGTGCTCTGCCTCTATACTGGTCTGTACTGGTCTGTACTGGTCTGTACTGGTCTGTACTGGGACTGAAAGACATTTCACAGCCTCAGCAGGCCTCACTTTAATCCTTGAATGTTCCAACCATAGTGATGCATTAAACAGGGGTTGGTAACTGTAGGCACGTGGTAGCTTAACCAATAGCGTCTTTTATATAATTACAATGTCCTTGTTATGGTATATTATATATTACTAAAATTCCAGATCTGTTGAAGGTTTAAATTTTTATGTGGTGTCCAAATTATGCTAACCTTAATGTTGATACGGCAAACTGAATAACAAGATCATTTACAAACAGCCCCTGCATTACCTCCTGTCATTGATTGCGTCATTCCCTTTAACCTACAGCAATGCTGCCTGTTTCACATTGCTCCTGTAGATGGCAGTGTCACACCTACTGATTTCAAAGTGGCTCTGAGCTCATCCCATCTGTCATTAGAGCTGAGCTCTACTACTGTTCTTACAGTAATGTCAATGAGAAGTGTAAGGGTATTTTCTTTGCTTTATCTTTCATAATATTTCAATTATTGAATACGCCTCAATCTTGTAATGAGTTACAGTATGCAAGCCTCTACATTTTGAGTCTTGGAGAAGTGAGTGTCATGGGATCTTATATTAGTTGCATCAACTTGATACAATGCAGCACCAGTCCTTCTTGAAAAGTTTAATTAAACGCCATAATTCTTCTTTTGACAGTCTGAATATAATATGATTCATCATCTCCCGTTATATGCCTTCCACTGCGTGTAATTAAGATATTAAATCACAGTTACACCTTCAGCCTATATACCTACTGCTGCTGCTGCTGCAGGTAAAGTCTGACCTCTAGTCCTCGAGATGTCCGTCCAAACGGGGATGGAGACCACACCTTTGACCCTCTTCCCAACCTCCCGTTTACCCAGCATTCCTGCACTGACCTCTGACCCCAGGACGTGCAGAATCACAGCCCAGAGGCTACGACCCCGGCGTCCTTTATTGCGACCTTTTGAACTCTCCACCCCCCCCCCCCCCCCAGTCAAAAAGTGAAACAGTTCGTCCCCTTGGAATAAATGACCTCTCTCCCCTCTCTTGTCCAGCAAAGGTATGTGAGCGCGTTGACCCCGTTTGACCTTTCATTAGCTCTTCCTTTTATTACACCGCTTCCTCCCGTGCTGCCTAGTCAGCACGCCATGGGGCGGGGGATTGGTGGAGGCGAGGGGGGGGGGGGGGGGGGGGGGGGGAGAGAGGGAAGCAAGAGAAAGCTGAAAAAGAGAGCTGGAGAGGCAGCGAGAGAGACAGAGAGAGAGAGAGAGAGAGAGAGAGAGAGAGATGTGACACGAGGGCAGGAGATAGAGCCGAGGGAAGATAGATTGGCGGCATCTGCTGCGTTGACTGAAATGTCACCTTTAAATGGCTTCCCCGTCCTTGTTGCCCGTACCTCCATATCTGATCTCCATTCTCCTTGGGAGTTGTAGTTCTGATGACTTACGTAGGGCACAAAACAGATCTCTTATAAAAAATAATAGCATAGTTCCAGATAAGCTCTCAGCAAGAGGGGAAAAAAACAATTTTTCACGTCTCCTGTGGGTCTGTGAGTTCTACTGAAATTGACCATTTGAATGTTGAGAGTTAAAGGTCACTGTGCCATGTCTGAATACCATAATTGGATTTTGAAGCTTGCCGATGTGCCGAGTGCTTATGGGTGATGCAGCTCCTCGCCCCAACAGCTGTAATTCACGTCTTCCCTGTTTTGCTCCCATAAGATACGAAACCTATTTTGTTGGACACTGCTGGTGCAGTAGGACACCTCTGCTCATCCTGAGCACATTTAGCTTAGCTATGGCTGAATTACTTCAGACGGATGTTGTTTTTAAATGGAGCGAAGGGATTTAGCTTTGATGATCTCAATACAAAAGGACAAAAAAGAATACCGCCCCCCAAAAAAAAATAGAAGAACACTTCTTGTGCAGCTAAATCCGCCCCCAAGGCAAGAACAGTACATCCACATCTGGAAGGTGGCAGATCTTGTTTACTGTCACTTGACATGAGATGCAGTTGACATGTGTAAGAGATATGTCTGTTTGTGTGTGTTTGTGTGTGTGTGTGTGGGGGGGGGGGGGGTTTGGGGCTAAAGTCAGATCATGCTGACATTGTCTCCATGTGGTGGCTTGCCACAGGGCACAGCGGTGCCACACTTGTTGTCGTTCCTATCTCAAATGTCACTCTCAGTAAAGCCCATCACCATCTACTGGCTCGCGTCCCCGGGGCCACATTCACCCTTCAACCTTACAGTAATGTAGCAACGAGGACCTCGTCTCCGGCCCTTAAAGGCTGCTGTTTACCCCTCTTTTACATAATCCACTGTGTCACTGTAGGTCGTTAAACTCAAAGATGCACTGGAAAGTATAATGATGCTCAGCGGACCTGTGTGGGCTTCGCAGTGGCGGGCCGTGTATTTTATACCTGGGCCTTCAGTGTTGTCCTACTACAGTTGAACCACCTCCTAATAACCTCATTATGACGCCACAGCTACGATTATTATTTGTTTCTAGGGGTGTAACAATACACGTATTCATATTAAACTGTTCGGTATGAACCAAACAATACGTTACAATGATACTAGTGCATTTGGAAAATGCAGAAGCTTATATTGTGGGAAATATGTTTTTAGTGGACTTCGCTCAACGTGCTGTCTGACACGCCCACCCCGAAACCACAACATTGTACTCAGGTGAGGCGCGTGTGACCTGGGAGATGCGCTAAATTAGCTTAACAGGAAAACAACAGCAGCACACATGCTGAGAACTCTCCTCACAGCATTTAGCTGTTCCCTACTGATTCACATCAGAGGGAACAATATCATAAAAATGACACCATAGACAAATGAACACAGTAGTAACGCTACTGCTGATGTATAAACACAAAAGCAGTTCACTTACCAAAGCTGCTGTTCACTTCAAGACAAAGTCCATCCTCCTTTCTTTGTTAATGTACCTGGAGACTTACACCCCGGGAAATATAAACTTAACGACCCTAATATATGGTTTCGAATTTATTAAGGGCACACAGATTCAGTAACGATATTTGGACAGAGACGTGTTTCGTAAAATTAACATAACATTTATTAAAGGATTGAATGAAAATCATCAAAACTACCAAAACATGCAGAACAAAGGAAAAACAGCCAAAACAAAAGCAACCAAGTAAAATGGAGGCAAAACAAGCAGACAAAACAGGCAAAATGGAGGCAGCAAAACAGCAGCAGGTGAACCACAGCACCAGGACAGGGGCCAAAAAGGAGTGATGCCAGGACCACAGGTGCCTTATAAATGCTGGCACTAATTGGGGGGAGGAGCCTAGCCTGAGGGCTGCATTCACAACCCTACACTTCCTTCTCCGAGGAGCGTTCCCCACTACATTAACAAAGAGTTGAATTAAGCGGTTGTACAGAACATCGTGCGGTTCAGTTCCAGTCAGAGGTCCTCCTGCGAACGTGTCGTTGAGTTGTAGATCCACTCGGATCTCTCCAAAAGTTTTCAAAAGCACCGTAGCTTGTAAATGTCCTGCCGTGCTATGATGTCATGTTGCTGCCTTGGTTAGCCACCTCAGGTTAGCGTAGCGTAGCTCCAAACACCAAGACGCTCAGTTGTAAATGAAACGCATTCTTAGCCATAAAATGTGCAACGCTTCTCTGACGCTGTTAGCCAGGAATACCGTTCATACAAATCCTTTTCCCGGCTGGGTCAGGACTGCTAGCTGTGGGGTTGGCCGACCCTTTCTTACGATGTCCAGCTTTTCCTGAAATGTCCTTCTCCAGAAAGGCGTTGCCAGTAACTCCCAAATCTGTTTCTCCTCCTTCTTCAGCCATTGAGTGGGCCGTCAGAGTGAGATGAGGTTAAAAAACCAAGCTACACCAAGCAAAACGCTAAAAATGTCATGTCAATGTCATAACTTCTTACATATCTTTCAACTTGAACTCTTACTACTAATAATAACCTCTGCTAGCTAGCTTCAGTGTCAAAACAGTCACACTAGCCCACTGACCAATCACGGCGCACGTTAATGCTGAGCTGCACGTTAATGCTGACGTACTTGTAGGCCATCTCGGTAGCTCTGACACGTCAAAGAATACGCCCAACATGTCAAACTAAAGATCTGATTTGTTGAAGACTATGACAATCAACAATATTGTCCCCATATACTTTAATCTGCAAAGTCTACCTAGAGGACCTCGGGCCTCTCTTCTTACTTAGAGACACAGAGGTGAAATCTGATTGGATAAAAGCTCTACTTAATTAATTAAAACAAGCTGCACTGGAAGCAGAGCAACTGAGGAAGACAGTAGCTGTGCAATGAGAAAATAAGATAATGGGAAAAATTATTATTATACATGTAGTGTATTTATGAAAAATTATTAAATTATAAAATAGCTATAATTTCGTGATTCTGTTTAGGCCAGCAGAGAAGGCCTTGCTGGCCCTGACGGCCCACCACTGGGGCTTCGTTGTGCGGCACTCACGCGCACAGATGCTGTTTGCTCGCCGGTCACACCGTTGGCCCTTAGGTGACCTTTGATCTGGCATGGCCTAGAGGTCACAAGGTGCCCTTTCATTCCCACTGGTGTGGTGACAGCCAAGCTAATTACACACACCGTGTTGTCTGTGAGAGTCGTAAAAGGAGTTATGGCGGTCTGGTGACCAAACACTGTAATGCTGGTGCTCATGTGGTGGTGCACTAGTGCTGATGAATAAGGCGTGGGCAGCAGTGGGAGTGTTCCAACATGTCAGAACAGAAAGAAGTCTACAGTTAATAGCGATAAAATAAAATGAAGCAAGCTAAGTTTAGGTTAACTTAAGTTGATTAATTAAAGTATTTTTAACCCTTTGACAGCCGAGCTAACACAGAGTGAAAATGTGACAGTGTGGCAGGACAAAAAGCTTTTAGCCTAATGGATAATCAATACATTCATAAAAACAATGGCTTAAATAACTATGTGTAACGTGAAAATGGTTGCGATGTGACTCTCCTGTTCACCTCAGCGCTACAGAGCTTCATAGTGACTAAGGGTCATCGGCTTGCTCTATAACGTTTTCTAAATTTGTTTTATTTTGCTCCGCATCTGTTGGATGTGAAAAAGTAAACTGCTTGCTAACAAGTTTGCCATATCAACTTAAAAGGTGATAATATGTCAATGTGTCCTCAGCTTGTTACTGCTGCCCCCAAGTGGCCAAATTAAGAAGACAGTTATTGCAGGTCTGATTTCCACTGCATGGCTCGGCTCGACTCACGTTTGGCACCAATCCTTTCCTTCTATTTCCTTTCCAACTGCAGATAGTGCCCCCTCAGTGTGGGCGGGATTCTCCTCCCGATTAACTGTCATGACATCGTTTTCAGTGTGACACTCGCTGAACCCTTTCATTGGCAACCAAACAGAGGAAGATCTGCACTTTATTTCAGATATATATGATGAATATATCCACAGCTGGCCAGTTTCAGATGTGGTGCTAAGTGATGATCTGTATTCTATATGTGATGTAAATTGAAATGTGACATTTTAATAACTAAAAAATAAAAGTGCAAGATACTCTGTTACAGTGAAAGTATTGCTTCGCCTCCTGTGTGAGTGTGTATGTGCGGCCCATGCATGCTCCACCTCCCACTGTCAGAACAGAGCATCATGATATGTGGTCACAATTTCCATCAGCACTATAAAAGAAATGCATCTTTTGCCTAAAAGCAGTCACAGGAGCAGATTATCTCTTTTTATAACAGCTCTTAATGACAGAATGGTAGTAAATATTAAATGTTTTCTGAATTATCAGCACAGACACGGTCAGATATACATAGTTCTCTTTACCTCAGTCAATATCTTTCCCTAAGCAGGCAGACGTGTTTTCACTGCAAATCAGAAGAGTTTCTGTGTTCTCATTTTAGGACTTAAAGCGGTCCTGCACTGTGCAGCGGCACCTCTCAGCCATCACTTTATCAAAGGCACAATAATGAATCGCTTCCGCACAACGTCTAAATATAGAACGCAATGAAAGCGGTGTCAAAAAACAAACAAACACAAAATAGATAATCCATTTGTGACCCATTTCTGTCCCTGTGAGCTTCGTTGTTTGGAATAATAAAAATGATGTAAAAAAATGCTCTCCCCAGGCACCTAAATATCTACAAAGCCCCAGTCTCTGACAAAGGGTTTGTCACTGAGGGACCATGAGGAAATTAGGACTCCTGAACAAGAGGCTTGTACAACAACCACCTTCCTTAAAAAAAGAAAAGAAAAGAGAGGGGCTGACGCTCGTTATACCACCGGTGTGATCCTACTTCTAATTTTGAGATTCCCACCCCTACGTGTGCATTCAAGTGTGTGAAGCCGATAGCATTAGTGCTGCCTCTCTGATCGCACGGCGGCACAGGAAGGACATCGTCACCATGTGTGTTTTTTAATAGGATAGCAAAATAAACCCGTTTTCTGGTCAGCAATTACCCATTCTTCTTGCTCCGTGTAAATTAGAGAAGCTGCAGAAAAGAGGCTTTAAAGGCCGGGAGGAGGGGAGGACATAGACGGGATCTCAAATGAAGTCCTAGTTCTTTTTTTTGTATTCCTGTGACTTACACTTCAGCTCTGCCAGTTCCACTAACTAACCCCCGTCTGAACTGTGCTGCAGTGGATGCTCCCCACACAGCGTCCGTGTTTCGACTCAAGTTCTCTCATCTCATCTCCTCCTCCCATGTGATGTCATGTTATCAAATGTGTCTGCTGGCTTTGTGTTTTCTATAGCGGTTATGCTGCTGGCAGCGAGGAAATCAAACACCTTTCTCTCAAGGCAAACCACAGAACACAGGATTCCCCCCCCCCCCTCTTCAAACCACAGCGCTGACCGTCAGGAGAGCTCAGACGAAACACAGGATTATGACTCCAGTCAAGAGGTGTGGACCATTGTTTCACCATTCGGGGAGGAGTTTTAAGGAGACTTCATCTTCAGGGCGACGATGCTGCAGTTAAGAAAGGAAAAGGTTTTCAATCACACACCATATGGGGGCATTGCTGATGGCAACTGCATGCAGTGGTGTAAGGTAGTTAAGACGGGCCCCAGTGCACGCTAGTTACTATGAAGCACACACACACACCATTGTATTTCTGGTTACATTATCAAACAGATACTTGACATCGGAGTATATTCAAGTCCATATTATATGGATATAGGTTTCTAAAATGTTAAGTTTGTTAGTAAAAAAACCTGTGGATATTGGCTAACATTAGCATTAGTATGTTAGCACATCACGTCAGCACTTCTATGCTGAGCTACTAAAGATATACTGACTGTAAACACATACTGCTTGATCTTTTTTATGATTATAACAGTGAATAAAGACCAATCGGTTTTACAGCAGCTTTGAATTGTGATCTGTAGCTTTAAATACTATCTTTATCTGTTTGACCTGTTTTTACTGCTGAATCAGTTTGACATCCTGGATATAATATATCCATATTGTAGACCCTTCTGTCTGCTTCTCTCTGAAATCACTTTTTCTTTTTTCCAAAAATGTGACAATATTTCTTCATGGAGTGCAGTTAGTGACAGTGCGGGCTACATGGTAGCTCTGACAGTTTGACAGAGTAGCAGCGGGGGGCGGGACTTTGCAAAGGGTCAATTGCCCATTCTCTCCAAGCCCCCCCTTTCCAACGCCCCGGTGTAACCGCACTGCCCTACCGTCTATATTTACGCCCCTGACTGTATGGCCACAGTAGACGCTATGTATGTCACTCATACAGCGCTTGGATGGAGGTTGTTAACAGTGAAGGCGGAGTGCACAGAGAGACCTCAGGGGCAGGTGATGTGCTGCCGTGATGCCATCTTCCTCAGAGGTGTTTCAGGCAACAAATAGCAGGTCTGTCTGCTGTCAGCCTGTAGGCCACCTTGGGGGGTCAGGTCTGACACTCTGTGTCCTGACAGCACAAGCAGCCCCCCCCCCAACCTCCCCAGAATGCACTGCGAGCCTTCACGGCCGATGAGGAGTGACGCCGGGCGAGGAGGGAGAGAAAAATCCCTCTCTCCTTAAGGTGCAATGAAAGGTCAGGAGACCGGTATCACTCGGAGAATTACTCACAGCGCCGCCCGTCTTGACATCAACAGAGAGCCGACCTGCAGGGAGCGAGCGAGAAAAAGAGGGGAGGAGAGAGAACAGGTGGAGGGCTGAAGAGCGGTGGCATATAGGTGGTGAGGGAGTAATGAGTGGAAAGGGGGGAAAGATGGGATGACAGGGTCAGGGGGAGGTGGAGAGGCAGGTTGAGGTAATGGGCTATGGGGAGCACGTATGTGTGTCCTCGGGTTTTTTTAAATCTCGGTGTGTGTGTGCGAGCGCTCTGGTTGGGGGGGGGGGGGGCATTGAAGACGTCTTGCCCTTGCAGCACTTCATCGCATTCAGATTTTTATCCACGCTTCCTGAACTTCCACTGCCTTTTCCGCTCCAGTTGGCCCTCAGCGGACAATGCGATCAGAGTGTCCTTGCATGTGCATTATGCAAGCATGCTCCGGCCTATAGTTAAGATGTCAATGGTGCGTGCACCTCCCCAAGGTCAACGCCTAATGAGAAATCTCCAGGGACAACAGTGATTAACAAATGACCAAATCCAAAGCCAGCCAACGTGGGATTTTTGTTCCCAAGCCCACCGTTGACGAAATATCTGATTGCATCCTTTTCCTTTGGCTTGAGAGAGACTTTTCTCCCCAGAATTCTTACTCAGAGACAATACTCAACAATACTGGTGGCTTGTCAGTCGTAGTCAGGGCCTGCCACGTTTGAATTCATGACCCATCTGCTACTTCATATATCCCGTCTAATAGCTTTCTTTTTCCATCAGGGCTGTCTCACTATCTGACTATAATGTAGTCATGCACATTCACTCAATATTCAACAAAGCGCACACTACCTGACTGCGGCGGTTGTGCGGCGTTCCCTCGGCCTGCCCGCACATAACGGGGATTTAAACACGCGAGCACTTGGTATTTGAACTGCTCCAGAGTCTGAATTACGCAGAGAGAGCTGAGTAGAGGATTGAGATTGATCAGCGGTGAGATAGTGGCTGTGCCTCTCGCTGAGTGTTTCAGATTTTTTTAAGGTCACCCTCACTAGAGCCAAAAGGGCACATCAATTTTAGAGCCCTCATGAGGAGACGCCGCGTCTGCTCCTCGATCACTCAGCCCCCCGTGGAGAAACGACATCTGAAGGTGCATTTGATTTGTGTGAAGTCCCGGTGCCGCGCATGATCGGAATAAAGAAAAATAAACAGATGCAACCTGGGTAAACAGATGGATAGCACCTCGACATGTGGCAGCAGACAGCTTCGGGAGAACGTGTAACAACTGGAAGTCAGTTGATTAGCAACTTGGCAGTTGTCAAAAACAATATGGTGCTCTGTAAGTCACACAAAACATGCATTTCCATAATATAATGTTTGTACAGTACCAGATTGAGTGTGTTAAAATAGAAGCAAAGGATATAACTGAATAGATGAACTTCTCCCTGCCAAAGAGTTCAGAGCAACAAGTTCAGCTGTTTGAAACATGATTGTGTCTTCATTTGACAAAGAAATAAAGGAAGTATACGGGTCACAGAATTTGGACATATTCAAAGTGAGGTGTGTAATTGCATAACGTGTAATTTACCTACACATGACCTCTCCTCCTTCAAAAAAAAGAAAAAGGTCAAACGGAGTGTGAAGCTGCTCGACTTCCACATCCAGAAAGGCACTTTTTGGAAAGCGGTGCAAGGGCAAAAAAACAATGAAGCGTTCATCCCTGAGACAGCTTCAGGGAACAGCAGCGAATGGGAGGAGAGTGAAAAGATAAGATCACCAAAAAAAAACACAGACAAGGAGAGGGAGAGAGAGGGAGAGATCAGGGTGACCCTGCACCACTCAGGAACATGTTCTGCCTATAAGCTAAAGGAGAAGCCTAAAGTCTGCCACTGAGTAATCTCTCCGCTGTCAACATCCTGGCCTTGACGGTGACCATGTTGCTGCAGAATGGGGCCGCGCCGCTCTCAAAGCTGCCTGACACGGCTGCAGCATGTTTTGGCGAAGTGTTTAGCCGAGTCTCTGTGAGCGGACAGCAGAGAATAATTATACACCTGCTCTAAGCCTTCGTACAGCCAGAGGTTGTTAGAGACACCACAGACTGAAGAATTCTCCAAACTTAGAGGGGATATGTTTTCCATGTCGGTGCCGAAGGGAGGGGGAAGGAAGCATACTTGCAAAAACATCACAGCAGATGGTGTCTTGCTTTGATATATGCCAGGTTTAATGGAGGCTACATAAACTCCTTACTTAAAGTGAGTGAGCCTGATCAAGATGTGCATTAGTCTGTGGCATAACGGAGCTGTCTGTGGTCACAGGGACTTCTAAAAAGGTAACAATTAGGCAGAAGTTCAGCTTGTCCCCAAAAAATGACCGTATGTCCAACAAAAAACAATAAAACCTGAGAGCAGCGCAGGAACATCGACAGAAGGAGGAGTGCAACATTTAAGAAAGAGCAGCAAAAAGTGGTGACAGTTAGCGACTTTCATTTCTGTTCCACACAATTAGCTATGCTAACCGAACCACACAAAAGTTCTTTAGTAGACATGAGAAGTTAGAATAAATAAAGATGGCATCATTATATATATATAACATGCCAGTGGCTCTGGTAGTGATGAGAAGACCAATTATTTGTTAGTAATCCAATTAGTGCCGTTTATTTGCACTAGTGAACCGACTTATTAGCGACTCTTTTAGTTTCTTTGGTTAATGCCTAGCTGTGTGTTTCGTTCCCTAAGCTCTCTTAACTTATTTAGTCTAGTAAACAAACAACTCTGTCACATGATACAATCAAATAAACACAAGCAAAGTAACCGTCGCGAACGTACCTTTTGTGATTTCACGACTCGTTTTTTGGCTAAGGGGGGAGCACTCTGAACGAGAGTCTGGAGCAGCGGCTCTCACAAGTTAACCTGGCTCTTATATGCACAAATGATTCACAAGTGAATCACAGTGATTCACTCCTGCTTGCAAATCAAGTTAACTCATTCCTCTTCAGGAGTCTTTCAAAAAGAACGATTCGTTCACAAATCTAACATCAATTCAATTCAATTCAATTTATTTTTGTATAACCCAAAATCACAAATTACAAATTAACCTCAGAGGGCTTTGCAATTTGTACACATACGACATCCTCTGTCCCGGAACCCTCACATCAGAACTGGAAAAAAACCTTTAACAAGGAGAAAAGAGGGAGAGACCTGTGGGAGAGCAACAGAGGAGGGATCCCTCTAACAGGATGGACAGAAGTGCAATAGATGTCATGTGTACAGAATGAACAGCATAACAGAGTTACAACACATCCAATGCATATGACAGAACCACGGCAAGAGGCAAGACCAGGGTCCAGGTATCACCAGGATCCACAGAAACCTGTGAGGAGAGAAAATACAAAGACTCTGAGGAAGAAGCAAAGTTAGTAATGTGCATTAATGGGATATCAATTCATACAGAAGGAGAGAGAGAAGAGGAGAGAGGAGCTCAGTGTATCCTAGGAAGTCCCCCGGCAATCTATACCTATAAGAGCTTATCTAGGCGCTGGTCCAAGGCAAACCTGAGTCAGCCCTAACTATAAACCTGAGCCAGCCCTAACTATAAACCTGAGTCAGCCCTAACTATAAACCTGAGCCAGCCCTAACTATAAACCTGAGCCAGCCCTAACTATAAA
>NW_022280089.1:1004815-1010079 GCF_004355925.1 Anarrhichthys ocellatus | reverse complement strand
GGGGGTCAGTGTGCTCTCATAACATAGTAGCCCTTTTTGACACAACAGCACACGCAGCTGTATTTATGACCTGAACCCATCGCTTTGAACCTACAGTGAAGAGGGCTTTGTTTCTCCATTGGATATGATTTCCTGCTCAGCAAATGCCTCTCGCAGTAGTTTCAGTTTATGTTTCTATGCATTTCAGAGTGATGGATGCCTTCTGTTTGTGATAGTCCACCCAGGGCTATTATTGTGGGTAGGGGGCAGGCCTGTCCAACACAGCTAAAGGTCATGGTTAGAAAAAGAAGGTTGCCAGGCTGGGACAGAGGACGGGCACGAGGAAGGAGGGGGGGGGTTAGGATGACTGGGGAACATACTGTCATCTGAAATACAAGAATTACCGCCCTCACGGTTGTACGCCTCCGCCCACCAGTCAAGTTACAAAATGTCATCACTTCATCATTTTTCCTATCAGACGTTTGTGTTAAATTGTCATTAGTAGCATATGAATTCTTGAGTTATGGTCAAATAAGTGTTTTGTGAGGTCACAGTGACCCTTGACCACCAAATTCGAATCATTTCATCCTTCGATAAAGACTTGGAAAAAGTCCAGAATAGAGTCGCGCAACTCAGAAGAGCTAACGACATCAGAATGCACATAACCACAGGGACAGGATAGTTATTTCATAGGTCTAAAATCCTGAATGTCCTGTACCATCAATTACCATAGGGTGTTAATGGGCATAACTTCAATATAGCATCAAGAGGTTGTTTTCCACTTCCACTTTCCACTGTTTCCAAAGCTAATGCAAGGTAGCACACTTACGTTCACAGTAATGAAAATATGTATATATACATATACATATATATATATATATATATATATATATATATATATATATATATATAGTAGTTTTCTTGTTTTTAGTTGTTGTTTTTGTAGTTTTCTTGTTTTTCTTTCCCTTTCCCTTTTGCCTTGGATCCTTAATTACATATTTGATTTGAGATTTGTGGACCCCAGAAAGAGTAGTTATATTGCTAGCGGCTAATAAAGATCCAAATAAAGAATTCATCTTATTTATTATTTTATTCATTTCAAGTACATTCTTGTATCCTGCACCTGATAAAGTGGACAAGGGAAAGTGAATTGGAAACAGATGAATTATGAAACCTGAACTAGTGCTAACACGTTGAGCTTTAATGTTTACCATGTTAGCACTATTCGTTTAACATGTTAGCAGTTAATTAGCACTAATTAGAAAAGTTAAGGGATCAAATTTATTGGTAAATTGTTAAGACATGTCACTAAAAAGGACAAATGTCAGATCTGTAATTATTGCAAGTTGCTAGTAAGAGAAAAGCTTTTGAAAACACAACGGTAAGCTTGAAACGAAGTTTAACAAAATAACTCTTGTACTTTCTGAGTATCAGTGGAACTCCTGGTTTTAAACAAATCTTCCACCTTTACATCACATGATGTTACTTACTGTGTGTTGATCAGTCAAGCTAGTAACCATCGGCTATCGGTCTGACCACAGATAAGCTTCTGGGGGCAACAGACAATATGTCTGAGGTTACAGTGTAGCCAGTGGATATCAAGGCGAAGATTAGCTACTTCCGTCTCCCCTACTTCCGGTGCCCTTGCTCCGACCACACCTATCTTAAAACTTAGCCTTCATTTCAATCACAACTACACACTTAAAGTTGCGTGGCGGTTTGGTGACTGTCCAAGGGCAGAAAAAAAATACCTGTCAATGTCCTCGCTGTCACGGCTGTTAACGAAACAAGACTAGGTAAAATATAAACATTCAACTACCGTGTACAGATATATATATTAAAAGTGTTTAATATACACTTTTAATATATAGACAACAAGGGTGCAGAGTGCAATGGGTTCATGTACCTTTGTGTCATCAGCATACCACAGAAAATAAACAGCATATCTACAGATCATCTGTAGATAAGGAGAAGAGTGCGTGATGCTGGGGGGCAGTGACATCCACCTATCTGTCCATCTCTAGCCGGTTTTATCAAAACGAAAGGAAGGCTTTGTCTGGAGATTCACCTCTCAATGATCAGCACATCCGGGTCACATGCTGCAAGTTTCTCAATCTCAACTTAAGTTAGTTGAGTTAGCTGTTGGTCGGAAAGTAATTTTTCTATTCAGCTTCAAACTCAGTGACCTGAATGACACGGAAGTTGTTGCGGCAAGCTACGCAATATCTCTCTCTGAAATGTACACACAAACAATGACTTGTGAAAGATTTGCAAAAGAGCGGATCGTTCAGCAGAACATTCGATAGATATTTACAGAAGTCGCTGAAAGAATAAGACCAGGAGAATCTTTAGCTGTTGTCGCTGTTGAGGTCCGGGAAGAATGTACCAGATACCCCGGACCAGCACTCAGGAAGAACTTCTACTGTACCCTCAGGCCATGCCACTGCCCCCCCATTAATACACATGTGTTCATACTACTCTATTTCAACTCTTTTTAATGCACAACTGGCGTGATTACATTTCACTGGAATTTTACAATACACGATCACATGTGACAAATAAAATAGCTTAATTGCTTGATGGGTTCATTGATTGATTGATTGATTGATTCAAACTTATTCAAACATCATGTTTGCAGACATTTGGCAGCAAACTCGAAATTCAGTTGAGCATTCAAGTAATGGGCCCTCATATATATAATACGAACACAAGCCTGTCCGTCTCAAACATAATGAGCTGACATTGGTGGGGGAAGGGTGGGGGGGGGTTTAGAAGCGTCAAACATTTCACAGCTCAAAGAGTTTGCGGGGGAAGTCTTTAATACGGCTGGTAGTATCTGCCTTTCCCACGTCTTGCTCGTCTGCCTTTGAGGCGCGGCGGCAGATCAGACGCATCAGCGCCATCACAGCTTGTCACAGGAACAATAACACAAACAGCCGCGTTCAAAGAACAGACATGAAAAGATGACACGCGCGTCAAGAGTTCTGAATGCAGTTTTTGTGTGAGTGTGTGTGTGTCTGTGCCAGATTGAGACAGACAGTTTTTGCACAGATGGAGAATAGAGGAGGATAAGTTTTACATAAGGGGCAGAAAAACGAGAGATTTCATGTGAATGCAGCTACTGTAGAAGAAAGGCAAAGAGAGAGAGAGAGGGATGATGGGAGGAGGAAACAGTGAGACAGGCGGGGGTGGATGAGAAGGATAGACTTTAACTGTCTGAAGGACAAAGCTACTGACCCGCGGATCATTCAGAGGATTGCCTTTCAGTTTCAGAGCAAGGTCAGACTGCTTATTTTACCTCAGTGTTTTCACTAATCTGCTTTTTGTGTGACACAAACAAACACACGCACGGACACACGGCACGGCACCCACATGCAAACGCTGAGGCTAAGCCTTCCAATACTGCCTTGAAATAATGACAGCCTATGTAGGCTTTGCTATCAATAAACATTAGACGTGAAAACTTTGTGCCTACATGAGTATCACACTACCTCGGAACTGTCGTGAATTTCAATTGCCAGAAGGGGGGGGGGCCTTCACAGACCGCACATGTCCACGCCACATTCCAATGTCTGCGAGACGTTTTCCCCCCGCTGATGATTCGGCCTTCGAATGAATAAAACACTGTGATCTTTATGCTTTAATCTATTGTTAGACATCTTGGCGTAATGAGCTAAAGTCGGCCTCCATCTCATATTGACAGCTCCGACAATGGTCGTCGGTTGGCAGCTCATTAGTAGCCACACTACATTTATGTCAACACGTTCGCTGACAATCAGCAGGGGGGATGCTGGGAAGAAGTGGCGGACCCGCGGGATCCACTGGCATCTGCGGTGGAGACGTACCGGTGGGCATTGAGCTCCTGGCGAAGCGCTCCGTCGTAACGCAATGACATCTACGAGTAATCGCTGGATTAGTGCCCCACTGTGGTTGTTGCAGGGTTGCTAGCGACGAGGTCCAAAAATACTGCTCTGAGAGCAGTGTAATCTGCACCCGGTGTGCGTGTGGAGTGTCAGGATCTGTGTGTGTGTGTGTGTGTGTGTACAGAGAGGGTTAAAGTGCCCCAGTGTGTTCCATGCTGATCTGATAATGAGTGAGCAGGGTCAATAGGATGTTAACGGCCCCGTGGGAACGGCCCGTAGTGGATGGGTGGAGGAAGGACGAGGGCCCAGGGACACGGAGCTGTGTTTTCACTGCCATCTGTGTGTGTGAGAGAGAGAGTGAGATAGAGAGTGCAGCAGGGACAGTAAGGTGCCTCTGTTCCTGATATTTGACTCTTTAGCTCAGCCGCTGTGTCCTCCCAGTAAAGCCCCAGTCAAACAAAGCAGCTCGCCCAGTGTAAAACCAACAACCAACACAGCAGGTTTGACTACAGATTAGGCGTTGCTCCACTGCTACTATTGTCACACACACACATGTTTGACAAATACTTACATCACGCGTCCACCGTCGCATCACAAACCAATATCAGAAACTCAACGACAGTTTTGAACGGGAGGCTTGTTTTTAAAGGTTTCCGAAGGTGTTTCACAGGAAACTCATTATGCTAGCAAATGGCCCGTACTGAGCGAATGAAGAGCCCTACACCACAAGGTGAAAGAGTAATCGGATCCCCCCCCCTCCCCAAACATTAGTAACAAAACCTCACACGAGAAGACACCGTGTCAGCTGTGTGTCTGCGGGGGAAACTGTCATATGTGTAAGAGACCAGGCCTGATAGCCCAACGGTTGCAGACGGCTACGTGATGGGTACAGCTCGGCCTCTAATCGCTCACACACACTCTTGGACACACAAACACGATTAAAGTATCAGTAGGTCAATATGAGCAAAAAAATCTAAATAAACGGGTGCCTTTTGTGTCTGACAAGTGGGAGAAAGAAGAAGACCCACGATAGCATGCGGGGGAGGGAGGGATAGAGAGAGAGGAGTAGCAGGGAGCACTAAAAAAACATTGTATGTTGTGTTGGCAGGCGCTCCAGTCAAATCCCTTGGCGGTTCAGAGATTTTTTTCTCTCTCTCCCCGCGATGCCCCGCCCTCGCCATCTGATATTCAAATGTGAAAAGGAAACTGGAGGAGAGCTCCTCCCGGTCCACCCGCAGAATCGTCAGGGATTAGTCAAAGAGCACCATCTAGGTCAACAAGATGCAGGGCCGGCGCGTGTTCGGGGGGGACGCGAGGCAACTCACCCACACAGGAGTCGACCTAGTCTTGCGTTCCCGTTCACACGAGTGAACTGTCTCTCTCTCTCTCTCTCTCTCTCTCTCTCTCTCTCTCTCTCTCTCT
>NW_022280089.1:976842-1004805 GCF_004355925.1 Anarrhichthys ocellatus | reverse complement strand
TCTCTCTCTCTCTCTCTCTCTCTCTCTCTCTCTCTCTCTCTCTCTCTAACACACACACAAACACTGCGCTCTCACACGAGGAGGCAGCCACGCTTTATGCAGTGACCTGTTTTTCCCCCATACTTTGACAGTTATCCAAAAACAACTCCAAAATTCCTCTTGATTTTTCTGTTTCAGAGCAAGTGGGTATGGGTTAAGCATCAGATATGAGGACAGGCGTAGGGAGATGTAAACATTCCCACTGCTGTCAGCAGCCTTGCCGTTGATTCCCTGGCAGAACATTTGCTTTGCCGGGCAAAAATAAATGATGAAATGAAGTTTTAATACGTGAGAGGATTACGGGTTTTTTGGAGCGAGCTAGTAGTTTCACCTCTAACCTTTTACATGCAATGTGCGTTGAGGTCACGTAGAATGTTGAACGACAGTCACACCTGAACAAAACAGCTCCAGGCAGGATGGCCTTAGAGATTTTTTTTCTTTTTTGAAGCCATACGTGTATTCTTCTCTGTAGCAGACCAAAGAAGCTGCTGAATGGGAAAGCAGACACCCTCCCTATTGTGAGGCCAACCATCATGATATCCCTCCGGAGGGCCGGCAGGGATCCTTTTCAGTCAGATCACTGGCTCTCCAGGGAAACTGAACTCAGAGCAGGCTGCGCTAAATAACACTGACATACCTGGACTGTGAGCGTAACATCAACTGTCTGAGTGTCACTCGGCGTCCCATGATGACCTGTCAAATAAAATGTGGCTCTTTCTGGAGCACTTTTCTCGATGGCGCAAACTTAAATAACTCACGGGACGTACTGATTGTGAGTCTGATGAGAGGATAATGTGAGACGGGGTCATCAGACTGAATCAGTAGTTTGGCACACCTTTTTCTGACTCTGGCAACTGTGACTTTTCATGTATCTCCTCTCTTAGCGCAGGAATTATGTATCTTGTCTATCAGACATAGTTTCATCTCCCCGACACACTTCAAGGACAAAAGTGGAATATTTACAGAGGCGACCGAGATGGCTGTTTAGCATGTCTGCTGTAATCTAGTCATAATCACACCCGTCTGTTTATTTTGAACAGAGGTCACGCATTTTCTGTCTCCGTACACAGTTTGTTGCGCCAATAAAGACAGTTTCACTCGTTAATGAGTAACCCGCTCATGACAAGGGCCGGCGACGAGTCTGTGGTGAGAGATGTCACTTCCGTGGCAAAGTTCGAAAGTTTGACCTTGTCAAATCTGGTTGAAAAAGTGAATGTGGATTGTCATCCTTGTTCCTTTGTTTACTTTGTTGAATTAAATATGTGTCCTCGGCAGGGTGTCATTCAAGCGAAATCAGTCGAAGAATCCAAATACGTTTTTTGCCACGCCACATGCTTTCAGTCGAACCCTCCCCACAGCTGTATACGTGGGGAATGTCACAGCCATCCCATACTCATTCCAGTTCAAAGGTTACAGTGTGGTGAGACTTCCAGCGGGCCCTCCCACTGCAGCTCGCACCTGCCTCCTCCCCAAGGGCCTTCCTTCTCTCTAAAAACCTCGGGAGTCACCGCGGCTGAAATTGGGGAGTAGAGGTCAAAGGTCTGGAGGGTTAATGTCTGCTGACACTCCGGCTCCCTCCCTCTGAGACAATCAGGCGTCTGATTCTAAACTCTCCTCCGTCTGCTGGACCAAGAGTACGCCACTGCAGAGCCGACCTTTGCCCACGCATTCATGTGTTTTCTTTGAAAACATTCAGCGCAGTACAGTATAGGTGTATAGAGAAGCAATTTTAGAAAGGGCTGGTGTCAGATCCCTCTGTTTTTGAATTGAGGGAGCAAATCAAATCTTCATAACCTGTCCAAAGACTTGAATAATAATCTGCCCCAGTAGCCGCTCAGTGAACTCCTGCTGACATGAGAGGTGAGTCGCAGATGAGCTGGCTCTATCACAGCAGCCTATTAGACACGTAGATATCAAATCTGATGGATAGTTTTGAAATATTTGTCAACTGAAGTCTCTGCTTTTAGTTTTTCTATGTTGCTTCAGAAAATACTTCTGTTTTAGTTAATCAGCTACAAAGTGTGAAGTCGTTTAATTGGAGGAACAATATTCTACATGAGAATAAGTCCCTCTTTGTGAGTTGTCCAAATAAAACACCTCAAATTTGAAATGTTAATGTTCACTGTACTCTACAGCTGTTGGTTATTTTGCTCAAATCCCACTCCAGCACTGTTACTTCGACTGTGTTAACTGTGTTAACAAGATTGTAAAAACAGAGTCTTGTAAAACGACAGTCTGTTTTCCTAATGACATTTAAATGCTTGTTAACCTTCTCTTCTAATAACGCGACATGCTTTTTTTCTCCATTTCCTCCACTCCTTTTGTCAGCAGCCACACACTGCAACCAGCCGGTTAACATCCGTAACCAGCCTTCTCCTCTGCAGCTCCTCACAGAGTGTGTTCAAATCCGCATACATAAATACAAATCATGACACAATGTTTTGAAACACGGCCTCAGACGTTTTTTTGTCAGCCACAATCTGTCCGTATACTTGAGGTCAAAGGACAAAGTTTCCTGAACCACATTTCTGTGAAAAGCTCCCGGGGGCAAAGTTGAGCGTGTTCTGGTTGGGGGAAGGAATGAAAGGGAGGATATTGTATCTCCATTTATGTGGCATTTGGGGGTCAGAGTTCAAAGATGAAAGGTCGCTCCAGTTCAAGAGGTTACGAGGCGAGATGCCATCCAAATTGCTGAGCCGGTCCGCTCGCCTGAGTTAAGGCTGAACAACAAAAACTATGTCCCGAGCCGCACTCGTGGTGCAATCAGACGACGCCGATAAACAGCAGCAAACATCAACTTTTTATGAACGGCACTTTGGCGAGGACTTTGATCGGACTTTTAACTGCTGTCGCACTCAAAATGCAAATCACAGGTAACACCTACTGTGAACAACAGCCTTGTAAAAGAAAACTATCCAATTTACCTGACTGACATGTTAAGTGCCGCCTCTGTTTATACTACTGGCAATGAACTGAATTACTGTTTAAACACTACGATGGGGTTGCAGCAGGTTAGGAGGCACAGTATCCAACTGGCTGAGTGGAAGCGGCCAATAACACAGCGTGATGTGATAGCAGAGCAGTGGGAGGGGGAAGAGGAGGACCAAACCCCCCCCTCCCCCCTCCCCTTGGAAAAGGGAAGCAGAGACAGGGATGGGTAGAAGTAGGTTATGTTGTTGTGTTCTTATTCATGAGAACACTGATGTTCCCCAGGTCCTTAGAGACATTTTGTTCAAGGCCATGTTGAGAAGACCGACTGCAGGCCAGTGGACCTGATAGCACAGATTAACAGAGAAGACGGACAGAAAGAAAGTTACTTAGAAGCATTTGGCACACAATCGTACGTTTAAGCTTTCATAGGCACATCTGCTGTTGCACGAGTGACACCCTGCTTCACACTTTAGTGACACACGTTCACACCTGTGGGCTGCCTCGGTGCCTCGTTCAAGGGCACCTCGATGGCGGTGACGCTGTTTTCACTTTCTCCGCTTTGGTCACTGTGTGCTGGGGGAAGGTTGTAAATCTCCAGTGCTGTGGCAGATAAACTCTTTTAACTCTCATATTCTGGACGTCATCCAGGGAGAGGCCCGATGAGTTGTTCAGGAGATGCTGGCTAAAAGGTTGGTTGGGGCCGCTTCTTACTTAATTCTTCATTTAACAGAAAAGACATTTTAATAATCTGCTGTTCTAAGGGGATAGGTTATGAATTACTGTGTGGTCTCCATTAAGGTTTTTGGCTTCAGGCTGCCTATTAATTGGTATTTGGTCATTATAAAATAAAAACATGTTGGGACTGTGTGCAAAGGTTCTAACTGTGGTATAATAAATTATGTAAATTCCAACAACATATATATATATATATATATATATATATATATAAAGTGTGTTTGAGATGACCGTCCATTAAAACATGTCACATTAAATGTTAAAATGTTACATTTGAGCCTAGTTAGTGATTCAGTATTACACCGCCACGAGGTGCGGACAGTTATGAGAGTCACATTAATAAATCAACTGGTCAAAACAGATGCAGCTGAGGCCGAGATATTTCCATCTTTAGTCTGTACTATGGGTCAAGCTACACAAACATCCTACATTTCCCATAATGCAACTTAATAGCATCTTTCTTTCAAACTTCCCCTGCAAAATGCTTACAGTGTTTTGAACTCCACGCCGCTGTGTAACCCAGGCGTTCTGTTTGAAAAGATATTCTCTGAGACCAGACCTGTCCTGCGCCTGATGATGTCATCACGGTTATTTTATTTTTTTCAGATTTAAAGGGCCGGTATGTAGCATTTAGAGGGATCTATTAGCAGAAATGGAATATAATGTTAACAGCTATGTCTTCATTGGTGTATAATCACCTGACACTGAGAATCGTTGTGTTTTTTGTTAGCTCAGAATGAGCCCTTCATATCTACAGTATATAGGGAGCAGGGCCTCTTCCCGGAGTCCACTATGTTGCACCGCCATGTTTCTACAGTAGCCCAGAACGGACAAACCAAACTGGTTACAGAGAGAGCCTTGTGTGTTGTTACATTACCTGAAGGCCACTGTAGTTCTCCTACACGCTTAGGAAACTGTGATAACATGAGCCAGAGTGCAAAACCGTGGTGCTGCTAGCTAGCATCTGACTACCGTTGCTTCTGAAGAAGTGTTATTATGGTATGGATGGCCTCTGAGCGAGGAGAGCGACATTACCACGATTTTGCATTCAGCAGCTCACGTTACCACAGTCATGGAATGAGTGAGTGGAGGGGTATTCAGTTGGTTGCAATCTGCAACAAATAAAAAGAAAGTTCCTCCAGAGCCACAGGAGACATTATACAACTGTTTTCACAGGCAGGGGGGTATGTACTCCCCCTGACAGGTATATTGAACTGTATGTGTGGAATTGGTGGAGTGCCCCTTTAAGTTATTCTCTAAACCCCTGAACTTTTAAAATTGCCTTGACTCTTTGTCCTGCTGATATTTACTGTGAAGCACTTTTTGGAGATTGTTGTGTTTCACAAAAAAGTGCTAAGATACAGAATACTGCTGCTGCTGTTACAGATGCTACTGCCACTGTTACTGACTGTTAATGTGACTGATGCTCCTTTCACTAATACTAACAGTACTGTCCCTGGTGATAGTTTCTGCTACAAGTGGAACAAGTCCCATTAACAATATAAAACAATTCAGTTACAATTAAAAAGTACAAAAATAGTTCTGGTAATAACAACTAAATGAACATAAAAAATAAGCATAATCTGCCCTTTAATGCAGATTATTATCTGCATTATTATTATTTGTGTTATTGTGATATTATTATTACCATTATTATACTTTTGTTGTTATTAGTGTTGTTGTGATATTATTATTACTATTGTTATTATTATGACTGCTATCATTATTATTATTAGACTATTGTTATTATTATTAGACTATTGTTGTTATTGTGATATTGTTATTACCATTATTCGACTATTGTTGTTATTTGTATTATTGTGATATTGTTATTACCATTATTAGACTATTGTTGTGATTAGTGTTATTGTGATATTGTTATTACCATTATTAGGCTAGTGTTGTTATTTGTGTTATTGTGATATTGTTATTGTTATTATTAGACTATTGTTATTAGTGTTATTGTGATATTGTTATTACCATTATTAGACTATTGTTGTGATTAGTGTTATTGTGATATTGTTATTACCGTTAGACTATAGATATCATTATGACTGTGTGCGGTGGCAGTGAGTGGGTGTAGGCTTGTTCCTTTAAGGGTGGTGTCAGCGGCAGCAGAGGAGGAGGAGTGTGTCTGTCTCCGCTCACTTGTCCACAGCTAGGGACTCCGAGAATAAACAATTCCCACAGACTACACGCTACACGCCTCGGCTCGCAGTCGCAGCACACACACACACACGCACACACACGTACACACACAAACACCGAGGCATCTTTTTGGACTAACAATTTTGTTTTTTAAAAGCCTGCCTCGCCATCTTTGTTCCCCCGCCTGAAGTGTCAAGACGGACGCGACCGTTTTTCATTGGATTTGCCTCCTCCTGTCGAATAACAACGATGCGCCTCTCCGGCTGACTGCGGGGTGGACAGCGCAGGTATGGGCTCTTTACGTGCTAACATATAAACCACTGTCATATCTGAAGAATTACTGTTAGCACCGGGAGGGTGGAATAATACACAGGACGCGATGTCGAGGATTGTACGAGACGGTAGCGTATTTATTCGAGGCTAGGAGGGGGCTGTTTGCGTGTCGTACGGCGGCACAGAGCCGCATATGGATGTCGCGCTGAAAAAAACCGCTGCATAAAGACGCGGAAAATGGACCAGGCTGTGTGCGGGTTTTAGCCCACGGAGTCGCTTAGTCAGAACAGCCACTGTCCGTGTTTCCTGGCCGCCATCTGACCAGTAAATTAGGCCTACATTAGAGGATTTATCTGTGAGAATACAGCCGAGGAAATGAATGTCAATTGTAGTTCATGTTCCGTATACGGACCGACCGTAGCGGAATCGAATGAAAGTGTATTTATAGGCTTCTGTAACGCTACTGTCACGCTGATCGCAGAATGAATTAAACCGCCACACGAGCTAATTTGTGGTGAACAACACACCATAAGGCCGTACCATGTCACAATGTAACAGTAATGTAGCAGTAATGTAACGTTAGTACCGTTTATGTCACACTGGGTCAAAACGTCTATGTGTGGAGTAGTTTTAGCACCACCAATGGGAAACACTTCACAGCTGCACTGTTCTGTAAATGACCATTGGCAGGTCCTGCTCCTTTAATAAAATAAATAAATAAATACAATTCTCAAAGGGTTTTGAATGAACGTCTAGGCCTTGCGTGTAGTTCTGTGTTGAGCTGGAGTCATGAATGTGGTTTGTGGGGCTAAATGATAGCTATGTCTTGGATATATTAGGCTGCCTAATGAAAAATCTCCCCCATGACAGACTCATAGTTCACTTGGAGCTTTTTTTTGGGGAGGGTATAAATTGTATTGTCTGAAAGAGTCTTAAATGTACCTTGAGTATATGTATATGCCCCTGCAGTGTCATTTTCTGAATTAGACTTTGCAGTGCCACTCAGGGGGAAGTCGGTGACAATGGCCCTAATCTCCCGAGCACGTACAGTAAATACAGTGTAGGCCAAGGTAGTTAAAAATGTAACAAAGCAATGTCTCTCTGTCTGTTGCTACAACATTTTCCTTTTTGAATGCATCATAAACAGCCATGATCTTGGCTTATTAATGATGCTCATTTTGTTTTGCATTGCTTCCAAATCCTTCAAAGAGAAACGGTCTGTAACCACTGGCAGGTCCCTTCAGATGTTTGGAAGGATATGAGGCCAAAATGCAGTCGGTCTGTTGCAGCCTGTCAACATCGCTGCGCCATCATGTCAGATATGTTTTGATAGAGTTCAAAAGACTTGGATGTTTTTTTTTCAGTAACTACCAGTGAGAGTTTTTCTTTTTTTTTGAATGGCGTTTTGTGTAGGTGTTCATTTCTCCTGAAATGTCCTGTTGCTTCATTGGACTTTGGATCGGCGAGGAGGCGAAAGGTCAAGGGCTGATGTTTGCCACGAGTTACAGGAAAGAGGGCAGAGAACTTCAGTTCACGTTCCAAAAGGGCAATTCAGCTTCAAGCGGCAGACCTGTTTGGATGTCGTAATGGGAGGATGAGGAAAAACAAAAAGCTCTCTGTTCTGTGCTACACTTTCACAGAGCTGCTGTAACTTCAGACCCGACAATCTAAAAGTAAGGTGGAGAGAAGTCAAACTTTTTGTAAAGCCTACTAAATGCTGTCTGTGTCTGGAGGTCTGCCTTTTAGCCCTCCTTTTGTTGAGCATTTAAGCTGCTTAATTATTTGAC
Organism: Anarrhichthys ocellatus; assembly: GCF_004355925.1. Classification (NCBI taxonomy): domain Eukaryota; kingdom Metazoa; phylum Chordata; class Actinopteri; order Perciformes; family Anarhichadidae; genus Anarrhichthys; species Anarrhichthys ocellatus. Next base: position 996,892 of record NW_022280089.1, on the reverse strand, counting down.
CTGAACTTACACAAGATGTTCAAGGTAGTTCAGCGTGTCCTCTTTTGCCACAGATAACTCAAACCTGCACATTTATAGCCCGACTTTTTTAAGTAGCACTTTAAGAAGAACCAGTGTGTGTGTGTGTGTGTGTCTGTGTCTGTGTCTGACCAGTAACTCAAAAGGAGCGTCTGTGTTGGATGCAGCTCGATTTGACTGGGCCATCTGCTATTGTCCAGGGAGCTGCTGTTGAGTGATGTGCAGTAGCCTGCAACAGAACCAGAGGACATTCAAATGGCCGAATGCAAATGATGTGGAGGCTGCTGAGCAGTCACAAGACCGGACTCTGCTGCTCCACTCTCTCATCCGCTGCCTTTCGTGACAGCAAATCTTATCTGCCATCAAAGCGCGGCTGCTGCTGCAGAAGAGTGGCGTGTTTAGGCGTGCGTGTGTAATTGTGTTATGCAGCTGTATTCTGCACATCTTTTGTGTTTTATCGATAATATGTGTCAGTACAGCATAAAAAAGTAGCTACCGCATCACAGTGCTTGTTGTCACTTGGTGACTTTCCTCTCCCCTTGTTTCAGTCATTTGATGTAATGTATTTTTTATACAGGATGATGCCACAGATACAGGAGGAGTACCTGCCCGGCCACTTATCTCCACTAACAGCCTCTCTAACCACTACCACTGTGCCAGCTCCACACCCCGCTGTCTGTAAATCTGTCAGTCACACAATAGCATGAGACATGCACATGGCTGACAAAACTCTGGGTGGCATCTCGCTTTTGATTGCTGAGATACAGTCTGCAAACCGAAAAAAACCTAATGTGCAATCTACCAGAACAAGTGTCATGCATTTACTGCAGGCTTTTTGATTTATTATAGACCTGGGAGCTGCCCAGCACTTGTGTTGTTGGCCACCGAACATTGTTCAAGGGCACTTTGACAGTAGATGTTGAGGAGGAGAAGCATTTCTCATCTACTTACTCACGGCCCGCACTTTGTCAGCCCACGGAGGATTCAAACCGGAGACCCCCCCTTTGGCCACAAGCTCATTTCTCTAATTGTTTCGGGCTCTATCATTTTAGTGTGGAGCGTCCATTAAGCCAAATTATTGTTCTCCTTTATTGTTTGTTTATTCAGTAGACACTCAACTAATAACAGATCTCAGTGCTGCTGCTGATATTGGGAGGAGATTTATGCCGCGGCAGTTATGTTGTGAATTTCAAACTTGGACTAAAGCATTTATCTTAAATTGATGAGAGAAAGAGCCAATATGAGATTAGTGAGTGAGGACCGATCAGGGTGTTTGAAATGATCGGTTTTCAGTATTGACTCTTCTCTGTGCCTCCAGCTCCTCCTCGCTGCTTATCTCACACCAGTGTATTACAGACTACAGCATCGTACACACCACAGGGCCAGGCTGCATACAATTTGAATGGAAAATGTTTTGGAATGGATATGACGAAGAGCTGGAAAGTGTAAACAGATTGATGTAACAACTGAATAAAAAATGAATATTAGGGCTGCACAATTATGGCCAAAGTGATAATCACGATTATTTTTGATCAGGATTTATTTATCACGATTATTCATTGGTTTTAGGGACAACATATTTGTATGGCACTTTCACATTTGAATCAACAGAACAGTGCTTTCACTTTCACGCTGTTCTACGTTCCTGCTGATGAATACATCTTTGCATTAAATCCTGAATTCTGTGTACTTTCCGCAGAGTAATATTCAGTACATTATTCTTCTTCTCTGGACTGCAGAGTAGAATAGTTATTCAGTAAAGTTCTCATAGGCTGCTGCCGTAGAGTGCGTGTGCAGCGGCATGACGGCTCCTCAAAAGTGGAGCGAAAACTTCTGGATGGCTGCTAGTTAAGGAAGCGCTTGATTTGATACACAGCAGAGCTTTCTACGAGTGGAGCTTTCTTAACATCAATGTCGTCGATCACGTTCATTGTGGACAGTGCACTATCCTAGTGTTAAATCAGTAAGGCAGATGTATTAAGAGACACGTGGAGACTTGCTGTTTACTGATTATGTATTTTCTTTCTCTGAATATTCTGCCACTAGAATACCCAAAGAAAGAGGCCGCGGTGTCAGAAAGCAAGGCATAAAATGACTGAAGTCATTTCTGCTTTCTGAAATCCAAGAGTTTTGTTTTAGTAAAGGCTCTTAGTTATAGCAGCACTATCTCATTCGGAGACGATTACTCCGGGCTCCTGTTGGTACTTCTGTCATGAACGGAAGGCAGCCAAAGTCAATGGGCCTCACTTTGATGACGAGGCAGGAACCGCTAAATGCGTCTTCGCTGCCATCGCTCCTGGACGCTGAATGACAAAATGCTAGAGGGGAAGAAAGATGGCCGCCTCCGCTGCAACGCCTGAGAGCTACACTAGCCAGAGCTCATCTGTTGAATGACATCGTCTCCTCCCCCCCCACCCACCCCCCCTCATCCCACTTCACCCTCAACTCCAACTCTCCACCCCTCTGCCTTCACGCTTCACCTTGGCCTTGGCGCAATGACAGGGCCCCTCAATTATCCCCACCGATTGATCGCTGCTGATTGCAATTGCCGTGAATTATTTAGACTTTGCAGAAATTGCTCACCGAAAGGGGAGGGAGAACGGAAGAGAGAGAGAGCGAATGGGTCAAATGAATTTACCCACATGAAGTATCGGCCCGTTTGGTAAACAACAGCTGTGGAAGCCTAAGTGTGCCGATCAATGAGGCGGAGCAGAGAGACAAACGGCATCAAGCTACCTTGTCACGGTGGCTACTGAGCTAACGGCGACTCTCTGCTGTCCCTCCCCTCCTGATAGGTTCAGTAAAGACTGAGGAGATGTAGCATGTAGGAGCAGGCCTCCTGGGTGACGTGAGAGGAGCTGACTCTTTTTACTGGGCTGATGTGGCACTCACTCCCTCTGTGCCTCTCTGCCTCTCTTGCTCCTGTAGCAGCGCTGCTGCCCTGGGGCTGTAGAGGTGCAGCAGGAAGGTATACTCTACCATTGTGGTGAGCGTGCTTGCCAGGATGCTGCAGTCAGACGGATAGGGAAGGTCTCTGCTTTTGTCACGAGCAGACCAATGTCGCAGGCGTGACAGAGTGGGTGGGGGGCAGATAAGAGGAATACCCAGCCTGTGTGAACATGTGATGGAGGGCGTCTGCCCTGTTTCCTCACAGTGGAGAAAGACTGCAGATACTTGTCCGCGTGCTCGTAGATTTTCGTCTGCAACTGTCGGAGAATGTTGGTAACTAAGTCTGTGATAAAACAGTTGTTGATCTGGAGGGTCTTGCGTCATGCCTCGCTCAAACCAAGCTGCTCCTAACAGGCATTGGACAAGGCCGATGCTCCCCGCGCTATTTGTGTATTAATGCATATGTCCCTGACATGCCCTAAGAGGCCTAAGGGTTTGAGGGCTAGAACACCGGGTCACAAAGTCCAGGGAGTGAGGCCGGCTGTTACTCAACTGTGTCTTATTTTAACCAGGTTATGTGGCGGGAGTGCTGGGGAGAAGCAGGGGCTAAGTGAAAATGCCACTCATTCCTGAAGAGTCCCTGGCCTCGTCAAGGTTAGTGGCTTGTCTTTGTAAGTTGAGGGATTGATGCATGAGCCTGTCTGGCGCTGAATTCAAAGTCCAAAGCTGTCACAGGCAGCAGATCCCTGCCTCCCCTCCCTCCCTCCCTCCCTCTTTGCAGGCTATCACAGGGCCCTGTCCTTCCCAACTTCTTAGCAGCCTGTCCTTTTGGGAACCTTGAGCAGCCCAGGCAAGGACACAGCGTCTGGTGCAGTAAGCCTGTGCAGAGGGGGAGGCTTTACGTAACGCTCTGCTTTAAACATGGGTGTATGACTTCCCTGACACGGAGCAGTGTGGTGCAGCGCTGCTCGGATCGCAGCGCCCCCACTCCACCCGGGCCCTCCTGGGCAAGGAGGGGCCAGAGAGATCCCTGCAACTTAATTATATCTTTCTCTTTTAAAAGCTTTCGTTTGAAATTAAATTTTCCCATGCAATTAGCTAAAGAGGAGTTTTCAGAATTTATGAATGAATGATGGATATATTGCACAGGGGGGGAGGGGGGAGCAGTATATGCGGTACATGCCACGAGGTGGTGGATTTATTTCCGTTGCAAAACAGGTGAGGTTCGGGGGAATTGATCGTTAAACTTTGTATCCGAGAGCTGCTCTCTTACGCTGCCAGCAATTCAGTTCCTGGTACAGCATTCTACTGTCAATATTTGGCTTATTTTCACTCTGTCACATTGCTTGGCTCTGCAAGATGGGTGGAGAACACAGGAGCTAGGGTTCCCCCTCTTCCTCAGTCATTCACACCCACATCAGATAGAAGCTGGATATAATGTGACGAACGATGATACCCCCCCCCACAATCCTTTTGGCTTAGAACTGTAATTGTGTAACTTTTTGGCTTCTGGTGATGAGCTGAGTGGTTGCTGGGCAACAAGGGACCTGTGCGGGTGGCCGTGGAGAGTCGGAGCAGTGCGAGTTCAGATAGATCTGCAGCACATTAGTTTCCAATCACTGAATCTCTCCTGAAATACCTCATTTTGTGTTACTCCAAGCAAACCGGTAGGTTATTGGCCCAAAGAGACTGTCTCCTAAGGTGCATGAAGACCGGCCTTGTGCTGGCTTACAGAAACCGTTCACTCCATTTCCAATTTGTCAATAAATACATAAAAGACTCATTGCACTTTCAAAAAAATATTTTAACAACATAGTAAAATTCAGCAACAAAAGTCTTCATAGTTAAATAATGTCTGAATAAATAAAAATAAATGCACTCCCACACCACAAAGTGTGGGCCGAGGACACTCGGCACAACTCGGTACCCATCTTTCCCTGAAAGAGGCTTCTGGAATTTCCTGAAACACACTGTCCTTTTGTGAACCGCCACCCCACTTGTGAATCCATTAGCAAGGTGGCGTCCTCACTGGAGCTGGGTAAACAGACCGAAAAGACCACGGCTCGGGAGTGCAGCTTCCTCATAACCGCGTTAGAAGGCGGCCAGCGGCAGAGAGGCCATTTGAGAGGAGATGGAGAGCGCCGGAGCGGATGACTCCGGGCAGCCGTATGACCTATTACTTTGGGAAAATGGACTGGTGACCAGAAGATTGCTGGCTCATACTCCTGCTCACCCTCTGCCTTTGAGCAAAGGCAATTAACCTGGATTCCTCCAGTAAATATCCAGCGGCAGCAACGGAGGGAGATGTGCAAGAGTGATAATCGTGTAAGTGACTTTGAATAAAAGTGTCCACTAAGCAGGAAGATTAATACGGCTAATAGAATCATAGCTTGTGTTTTCAAGTTAGCAAGGACTGCTGAACATGTAGAGGAGTACGTGCCCCCCCGTCTCCCTTTGTGCACTCCTCCCCACACACACACACTCACTCCTCTTTTTTTCCTGTGGCATTAGGCGAGAGCGTGACCTTGACCTGATTGCTGAGGAGGCTTTTTAAGCAACTCTCCAATCATGTGACACGCCTCACCCCCGATCCTCTCTCCTGACCTTGTATGTCTACGAGGACGAGGCATGCAGCTGGGGGGGGGGCGGCTGCCCTTCATTCGGGTGGTCACCCCCCCTTCCCCCAAGGTCAAATGGTGTCAAGGTTGCGTCACAGAAGAGCGGCCACAGGTCCCCCCCCCCCTCCTCTTTGACCGCGGTGGTGACGAACCGGGCAGGTTGAGTCATCCTCTCAGTTCTCAATCACTGATACCAGCATATGTCAGGGAAAGGTCGCCTCATGTCCAGAGTGATTCATGTCCCGACTGAGCTGGCTGCTAGGGTTTGTGTTATTGCAGTTGCCTTCGCTCACTCCCTACAGCTGCCCCGCTGTTTAAACCGCGCTGGCTCACTGTGTCTCGCCTTAGAGCGCGCTACTGCTTCTGCTTCAGAGTATTTTTATGTGTGACTACGGTAACATTTCTGCCCCCTGGATATATTTACCATATGGCTGGGTAAATCGGGATAGCCCACTTTGTTAAAAACAGGCCGTAACGGATCCTAGTCTTTCTACATCCGAGTCTGAATATTGTACACTGCTGTGTCTTTACACTGTAGTTGTAGAATTGGACAATCAGAGGGACTTTAGGCTAGTCGCAGCCCATTTTCATGTCCTGTCTCCATTTGGCGTGTGTTGTGACACAAAATGTCATCTAGTCCTTAAATCCCAGAGTGGGATAAGTATCTTTTTAAATGTTGTCAGTGAACTTATTTGGGTTTCTTGTGGCATGTTACAACTCAAACTCACCCACAGTACAGTTCAAGTCTTTGTCATTTGACAACAAAAAACAGGATCACAATTTTACAATGTTGTGATTCTTCACATTTTAATAAACAACTGAAATGTATCATCAGAATGACACAATATAATGTACCGTTAAATATCTAATTGAATTAAATAGAATAGATTTTGTCAAGCGATGAAAAAACGACTCGCAGCGCCATCAGTCCAACTACTGTAAATTGTAAGCTTGAGATAATAATAAGTTCATCTGAGGATTTGTTTAGCCACGCCCTGATATGAATGTAATACAGTGTCTGACAGGAGAGGTTGCACTCAGGGTCTCTAGGCAACTATAAGAGGAGGCAAAGACTCATTTCCAGTCTTGTTTTCACAGAGATGTCCTCTTTCTTTACTCTGTGGAGCCAAATGTCGGGGATTGTTATTAGAAAACAGGCCGAGACATAGCATGGTCTTCATCTTTAATAAAAGGACTGAGGCATTATGCAAGACTGCTGCCATCAGTTTGTCAGGATGAACACAGGCGGTCGGGGAGATAAGTGATACGATAGACCCCTTCCCTTTTTCCACATTTTTTCATCATGCAGCCTTGTGCTAAAGTATCTTGATGTATTTTTCCCTTATCAATCTACACAAACTGTCCCATAATGACAATGCAAATATTATTATTTAGACCCTTAACACAGTACTTATTTGAAGCACCTTTGGCAGCATTTCCAGCTTCTTGGATGTGACGCAACAAGCTGTGCGCACCTGGATTTGGGGGATTTTCTGCCATTCCTCTCTGCAAATCCTCTCGAGCTCTCTCGAGTTTGAGTGGAGACCGTCAATGGACGGACATTTTCAGGTCTCTCTCTCTCTGGCTTGGCTGCTCTGGGACATTCTCAACAGTTGTCCTTCAGACACTCCCGTGTTGTCTCTGTGTTTTGGGTCATTAGCTAAGTTTCCATTCAAATGAATCGCAAATTTTAACCGAATTTCGAGAAAGTCTGCGAAGGAATATGTGAATGAATGCTTGTTTCCGTCCACTACCGTGCTTATAAGGAGTTGGTTCTTGGAGATAAGCAGTAGGTGGTGCCAATTCTTCAGTTGGAGAACCATTATCCAATAGCAGAAGAGGGAAGTAATGATGTCATTAAAAGATCGCCAGTCGAAGCTCAAACGGTGAAAAACAATTTAAAAACTGGATTTAAATACTACATTTCAGTTGGTTTCATTTGTTAATGTGAGTGGAGGGATGAGGACACTGTTTTATTCTGCCTCTGCTTTTAGCCTCCTCAGTGGAGAGGAACCTCATCTCAGCCAAGCCTAAAAACGTTTTTGTGATATTTGGATTCTTTTTGTATTATCTTGGCACCTGAGTATTCTGGTCCATTCTATCTTCTTTCACAAATATTGATATTTTCCTTCAGTGCTTGTTAGACTTTTTCTTTACGTCATGATGGCCCCAGCGTGAACCAAACTCCAAATCATTAGCGCAGTGCCCTCCCCTGTGCTCCCCAACACTTCTTGAGCTGCCTTGATTATGTTCAGACAGTTGTCTTGTTTGACGCACTAAAATAAAGGTGATCGCCTGCTAGGACTTGACATTTCAAATCAGAGAGACATGTGCTGCCCACCTGAATACACCTTTAGTTCTCACACACACACACACACACACACACACACACACACACAAAGCAGCCCAGAGGAACCTTAAGCTTTGGAAGTTTGATTGTCAGACAATCGGAGGCCCTCTTGTATAACTGTGTTATGTCGAAAGAGAGCAGCAGCGCACACGTGTTGCTAACATACGACATTTTAAGTTGAGCCTCGTTTGGGTTTCAAAAAGGTTATGGAAACACGAAAATAACAATAGGAATTAGGCATCAATATTTTCCATACCGGCAGGGATGCGAATTTGCAACAGTTGCAGGCTTTTTATTAATACAAGATTTCAAAAGAATTGCGCAGGCTGAGGACCAACTAGCAGGATCCTATTGACCGACCCTGAGCAGCGTCTCTCAGTCTGTCTGGGCTGAACTATTTTATTGAAGTGAATTTCTGTTCCCTCTGGTAAACAGTTATGCAGAGTATACATCCAGGGCTTTTATTTTGAAAGGTGAGAATAGGAGGAGTGGATCTGGTCTGCGCTGCCTTCGTATTTTGCCTCGTAACATTCACTTTCTGTGTGAAAGTACTCGTGACAAAAACATTTGAAGAAAATATCTTGACAATGTGAATTGATCTCATGAAAAAAAGCCTTAGGCCTTTAAGCTTGTATAACGTGTGAGATCTTTTATTTTTGCACACACACACACCTTGGGTTAGCACGGAGAAGCTATGTGTTTGTGTAACTGTGTTTACACCTTTGGGGCTGGTGCTGGCACAAGAGCCAGACGAATGTGGGTTATCCAGGGCCTCTCTCTCTCTAAGCCACCTTCCCTTCCATTCAGCGTTGACCTTGGTGCTTATGAGGAGGCAGTGCTTGACCCACATCCACCCCCTTAAACTGGAACTAGAACCTCCGTCAGCCCCCCCTGTCGAATAAAGAGACCTTACACCCCTACTCTGCTTTCTCCATCGTCCATTTTGCTCTCTGTGGTTCGTATGTTTGATGGTAAAAAAGTAAGACCCAGCACAGCCCCGTCGCTTTTGCAGCGCGTTCTGGCAGCAGAGGAAAGTGGAGCAGCAGGCTCCATGACTCGTCTCTGAGGCACCAACATGTCTGTGTGCACGGGTCACCATTAGCACGCAGGGGCTTAGCACCGGGCTGGTAAGAGTTTAGTGGCGGGTCAACCCTCCTCTGGTTTTTTAGAGCGGAGTGTCAAACAGTGGCTGATGCAAATGAGCCCACACGAGAACACATGTAGTGGCTAGCATCTGGTGGGACTAATGTTGTGGTGCGGGGCAAACTGTGACACCAGGGCGCTAACATGAGGCCCGCTAATGCTCAAAGAGTCCATTTGTAAGAGGTTGGCAGTACAAAATAATACAAGTCGTGCTGTGGTTGCATAGAATGATTCAGTTCAGTTAAAGGTTAAAGGTGATAATTAAATGTCACTCACTCCGACAAATATAGCTGGAACAGAGCTAAACAATGGTTGCTAAGCGATGCCAAGGCACCAGAGTGAGTGATGATTTCCGGCGCATTAATATTTAAATCAGCAGCCAAAGGTGCAGCGTCGATTAGGTTCCTCACAATGGCTTCAAACGCCGATGCGAGGGGCGTTGCGGAATCTGTGTTACAAATGAGTGAAACCCTCAGCCATTGTCAGAGGAACGCGGCCGAGCAGCGCTTCACGTACGCCGGGATTACCGAAGCAGCGCGTGAGCGAGCAAGGCTTAACAAGGGGAGGGTGTGCATGAGAGCGCCGTGCATGAGAGCGCCGTGCGTGATCCTAGATTCATCATGAGCTGTCCTAACCAGTGCAGAGGCATTCGAGAGGGGGGGGGGGGGGCAGTGTCATGCTACCGGGCATTAGGACAGCTGGCCCCCGTAACATCTCCCATAGAGAGAGAGGCTCATCATTTCTTTCTGACTTTGGCGACATGCCATATCTTGTTAGATAACTGCAGAAAAGCGTGTTTTAAATACGGCGGAGGACCCCATTTAGCATTCTGAGAAAGATGTGAGATAATGGCCACCTAGAAGAGGAGATGTAGAAATCAGAAGGCGTGCCGATGAGGGCATGTAGATGGCGCTCAACCCTCGGGGGCAGTTGTTGCATCAATGCGTGGGAGTGTTTTTGCCAAACTCACAGCTGGCCCACTGATAAGAGTCGCCCCTCCTGTTCCAGAGGCCACAGGAAGGCATCGCCAAAGTGCAGGGACTCGTCACAGAGAAGTCTCTCTTTTTTTTTTCACTTCTTTTCTTCCTTTGTCTCCCTCTCCCTTGTACTGTCTCCCTCGATCATGCTCTGCAGCACTCCTTGCACAATGTTAGGGAGGAGAGAGAGAGAGAAGAAAAAAAGAAAGAAGAAGAAAAGTGGGTCAGGGCGACCTATTTTTTTTTTCCCACAGTTCACGGAGGCAGAGGGTGGCGGTGTTATCGTCAGTTAGACGAGGAGCAGGGCCTGATGGGGAGGCAGAGCCCTGTCGCGAGGACGCAGCCTCTCAGAACTGGGTCAGCAGCAGAGGCTACGTCTTGTAAACGGCTTGTCATACTGGGGAGAAAAGCTGCAAATGAACCATAGATTATACGCCCCAAGCTGAGCGCCGAGGTCTCTCCTCACTCCCCAGCCGCACACTTCAAAAAGAAAGAACAGACACACACACGCACATGTAACCCTTACAGTAGTGCAGGAGCCTCTGAAGCGCTGCCACCTCCTATACCTCCCCTCCCCCCCTCTCCCCCTCTCAGTCTCCAGTAATACCGTTTGATTATCGCAGTCAGACCTGACAAGCTCGGAGCACCGATCTATTCACATTTCCCTTCCCCTGACGCGCGGGCTGCTGTTTTCTAAATGAAGGCCGCTCTCTCCCAGATCCGCTCGACTTTAATTCAGGTCAGGTTATTTACTGTACCGAGTTCAACTGTGGTTGAGAGACGGCGATACAGCTGCAGTGCATATCATCTGTGCCGATGCCAGACATGTGAAGAGATCATTTGCCTACAAGAGCCCTCATGAGGTATTCATGTTTTCTGACCATAAAACAACAACAGCTGCCTTCTGCTGAACTTTTCAAAGGAACTCCAGTATTGCTGCAGTGCTGGCTGAACCAGACCCATTATTGATCTTTAATTTGAGAACAAGTCTTAGTCGTGAGTAGGGATGTTAGGATAGTGTTAGGAAGTCAAACAGGTCATAATTACCTATCGAATATTTATTTTATATTGCTGTGAAAACATCCCCTTCAAACAACAGGATTATAAGTTTCTCGCTAAAAACTACATTTAATGAGATGACATTTGAACACATCATGATGACCTAATAAGGGAATACTTTCCTGGAAAGAGCTTGAATCTCAATGCAACCTTTGTCAATGTTAGCTGTACTAATGAAATCTATATTTATATAGCAAAACAAATACAAAAAAACTCAGCAACAACAAAATAAAAGTACTAACATAGTAATTAAAATAGCAAACATTTTAAATCATTTTTATGGAATATACTGTATATATATATTTCTTTTAATACAAATTTAAACTATTATCAGGTGAACTCAGGCTAGGCAGGGCGATAAACCCTTTGAGCTCAGATTTAAAAGAAGCCACTGACTCAGCCTGCCTCATTTCCTCGGGCCTTGGGGCCGTCCCCCTTCGTCTTCAGCCGAGAGACTGGAATAGACCGAAGGTCCCGGTCCCGAGGATCTCAAACTATGACCAGGGTCACACGGGGATAAAAGATAAAAGATCTGAGATGTATTGAGGAGCAGCACCACTTAGTGCCCTGTAAGTAATGAGAAGAAGCTTGAAATCTATTCTTGAACTCTGCGTTAGCTCCGTTATTTAGCAGAGCAGGACCGGCTGTTAGCAGTTAGTAAACTACAGGTCAAGTTTGAGCCAGGTGTGAACCCCAGCTCTCTGATGAATCTCTTAACGGCTAACTAGCTCTCCTGTCGATTAGAAACACGGATTTGTTGAAGCATTTTCAGGGAAAACAATACGTTTTTACTGCGTCCTTTCCATTTTAACGCAATCTGGCCCAGTACCTACGGTGTAAAGATGTGTAACGTCAGGTTTGCAGAATTCTGGCATCGACGTGGTACCTAAGAATCGGTTCATCCCCAGTGGAGGGGGAATTTTGCTCGTGTTGATGTTTTGGCAAATTGCCCTCAAGCTGCGGGGGAAGGCCTTATCCACAGCCACCATATATTTTTGATATTGATTTGAAATGGGTCTGTGCTTTCATATCCTCTGTGTCTTCTTACTGCGTCTCAGACAGACAAAGCGGGATAAACACTGGGTTTGATCTCTTCCTCACAAGTAATTGCTGTGGCTGTTGTTTTGAGCTCATATAGAAAAAATAGAATCGGGGCTTATTCCTGCATCGGGGTCTGCTTATGGAGCAATGCAATTTTCAGGCAGTAGAGCTCACTCATATTTCACTATGTGGAACAAATCTGCCTGTAATGAATCTCCCAGGACGCTGTGGTGCCTCCACAACCGAGCCTGTTTTTTTGGCTCTGTGTGTGTGTGTGTGTGTGGGGGGGGGGGGTATAGTGGGCCTTTTCAGTATCTCAACACACCCATCTCCCTGATATGAAAACTAGATTTTAGTTTTTGATGGGAGGGATTCCACAGCAAATAAACACACGGTTCATTAGAGTTTGTATCACTGTATCAGTGCAAACAAATGTTAATCGTATTGGTTTCGCTCTGTGCAAAAAACCAAACCCAGCCCTATTAGCCAAGATGTCGCACTAGCAAACATAACATAATATCCCGAGGTGGGGCTAAACATGGCAGGGGGGATCGGATTAGCAGCGAGACTCCGGTTAGCTCTCGGGGCCACAGCTCCCGAGCCCTGCCGGGGCAGCAGACCTGTCTCATGTTATTCTTAGCCCCACAACTTCATGTCTCTGTGCAAAAGCCCCTTAATGCTAATTGAGGAGACTGCTCATGGCTCACGTCGCACGACGACAGCCTCTGAGGGGGAGTGCGCCGTCTGTCTTTCTGTGTGTGAACGTGAGACACGCTGAGCTTTTTTGGGTGATTGGGAGCCACCACAGTGTCTTTAGCAGATGGTTTCCAGCAGGCCTGCGTGTGACATGTGATAACATTACAGTTTTGAAAAGGTCAGGCATGAAGAGAACCAGCAGGAGGGCTGGGCCAGTCTCAGATTGCCCAGACCTCCAGTACAGTCCACACACACAAACGCATGCTGTTGTGTGGTGTGTGCGCGTTCTGTTCAAAAGAAAAGGCCTTTTTGGTGAATTTTCAAACACCCAGTATTGAACACATTGCCTCTAACAGGGCAAAGCAAATATTTACTGTATCACTTGAACCCTGGTGGTCCCGAGTCGCCGTCGCAAGGAGGGTGCCGCAATGTTTGCACGCTGATTTAAAAAAAAGCCTTCTTTGTGCTTTTACAGTGGACTCGGCTCTCATGCAAGAGCGAAGCCCGACTTTGGACTATGCACCACAGTGTTTACCTTGGAAAATCAGAGGTCTTCATTCGGGGACCCGGCGGGTCATCGTCAACCTGTCAAAACACGGGCTCCGGGGCGCCCCCCCCTCGTAGTTGGAGAATCTTGATTGGCCGGCGAGCCTGGGCGCTCATCCTTGGAACAGACTGGTTGGGGTTGTTTGTTTTGAAGCTCCAGGTCGGAGTGTGCCAACAGCTCTGAGCGGAGCGAGGAGGGACAAACAATCGCATCACGCAGGTGTATTCCATAGAGCACCCCCCACCACCAATCCCCTTTCCCTGAAACAGCACGGGGCTTGTGCATTAAGGAGGTTTAAAAATAAATCTGTGCAGGCCGGTCAGACATTTTGAAATTCTGTTTCTATCTTAGTCCGACAGCGAGGTTAAAGATACAGCATTCTGATAAATTTCTTACCACCAGGGGAACAGATAAAGAGTGGCGTAGATTGAATAAAAGAGCTGTGGAGAAAGAGGGGGGTGTAGGAGGGCTGACATGTCTATCAGGCCGCGTGAAGGTTTTCTTTTTTTTTTTTCGTCTCGCAGATCCAGTTCAAGGGTGCCCGCAGGCGAGGCAGCGCTCGCTCTTGCCGTGCCAACGCTGCTGCTCAAGGTCATATGAGCCAGCCCTGTGACATTAAAGAGGAACAGGAAAGGGGAACCGAGGGGGGGCAGAAACCATCAACCACAGACATGCACACACACACAACCAGAATTGAGTTGTAAGGGGAAAAATGGCCTCTTAACTCCTTGAATCTTTCCTGTGACTTTTGTGCGCTGCCGTCTGGGTCCACAGTGGATTTTTTTGTGTGAGGGCAGGAGCTTTTTAAGGGCAGTAATGAGAGTGTCTTATTCTCTCTGCTCGGAGCCAAGAGATGCTTGGCTAACTGCTTTGTAGTTGCCAACCACACTGTGTGTGTGTGTGTGTGTGTGTGTGTGTGTGTGTGTGTGTGTGTGTGTGTGTGTGAGAGAGAGAGGGAAAGATGGAAGAGAGAAGTGTCACAGTGATAAACTCAAGGGGGAGGGGGGAGGTAGAGAAGAGAGAGAAAAAAGTTATTTAAAGGGACAGACGGATGGCGGATGCTTCCAAAAGCTCTTCAGCTGAGGGTTGAGACTATAAAGTGTGATGTTAGCTGAAGTGAATCTTAACTTTTTGGACCAATCAGCTGTCACTCCAGAGAGCACACACTGTGCTGTTTAACAGTTCAACTATAGTGTGCGAGCACTGATTAGCTTGGATTAGCTTATCGTTTTGATGTAATGTAGTAATGTAATAATTGATGTCCAAGCCTGCAAAACTATGTTTTCCTGCACACCCAGTCAGTTCCTGAAGTGTTCATTTGAACGACTCGGGAATATTTTTTAAACGGGGTATTTTGACGGGTTTCAGCAGGGAAAGCACCGGCGTGAATAACAAAATGAATGAGGGCTGAATTCCATTTAGCTGCTTCTGTCTCAGGTCCTGGTGTTGTGCGTGCTGGCTCACTGCCACGGCTCACTGGGACACTTGAATAGAACAGAGCCCCTGGTAATGTTATCGGTAACACCTGTGCTTTTCCTGCTCTGACAAGTCAAAATCTCTGTGGAGATTTGTGTAATAGAGCCTTTATTACACTGTAATGTGTCTTTTTTTTAGCTGGTTGTCCATTCGTCCCAATCTGGTGATATTTCAGGATCGCCTGGAGGGGAATTTCTTCAGATTTGGCACAAACATCCACTTGGACTCGAGGATGAATTGATTAGATTTCGGTGGTCAAAGGTCACTGTGACTTCACAAAACCAGTTTTTGGCCATAAGTCAAGAATGAATATGCTAATTGTGACACACAAGTGTCTAGTAAGAAAAATGGGATGAAGTAATGACACAGATGTAACCTGCAACATGACTGGTTGACGGGAGAATACGATCGCAAGGTGGTTATTCTAGTAACCTGATAGATTATGATGAAATAAATCATACATTAAATGTGCATTATGCTGTTAAGATTTTAGCTTATGTGTTGGAAACACTGAAACAACGTATCTGTTGTATGTATGTGGTCTAAAGCTAAAAGAGAATTTTTGCTTAGCGTTAGCATTTCTTACTTATATTCTGACAGGTGACAACCCTCACCACATTTTATTTATTTGTTTATTTATCAGGGATAAATGCACATATTTAATCATTGCTGTTAGCGAGTTGTAGTCCCTCCACAGATATTACAAAGTCAACTTGTTAATAAATAGCTATTTTTATACACATTTCAATCAAGCGGCCAAGCTGTGAGAGCGACAGAATCGTCTCTTCACTGAATGTCATGCAGTTGCGCTGAGAGAATAGAGAACGCCGTGTAAACTTGCTCGTCCACTTTTTGTTTACATTGTAGTCATGTGTCCGTCGGTCAATCGGGTATCGAATTGCAGTGCCCATTACACGGCGACTGCACGGGGAGAACGGTGTCTCGTCCTACCACAGCACACATATCAGGGCTACAGAGGGGTGTGGGGACAGACGGGCCTTCAGCCCAGGACCTGAGATCCAGTCCTTGCTTTTAGCAGGATGCTGTACTGAGTAATGATCAAGAGAAGACACTACAGGTGAATAGGGTCAACAATGTAACTAGTAGATATCACCTTGAAACGTCCCTAGCTGATTACTGACATTAAGATGATTATTTCTGTACTACAAGTTTTCTGAAATGTTATACTAAAATATGCAAAGGCAGCATTAACTAACTTTTGGTGAATTTAGTAGAAATCTACAGATGTAAAGAGACAAAGTAGTAAAAGAAACACCCAAATGTGTATTTTGGGTGTTTTCTTTCCACTAGTCTGAATGAAGACATGTCATCTCTCAATATACCAGTGCATGAAGAACAGTGTGTCTGGCCTTAAGAGGAGCACTGCATCACCAGCAGGATTTCCCTCAGTAAAGTATCACATTATTAATAGAATCCACTTATTATTTTGTACAGCCCAAAAGTTGGCCTTGAGAGTGTGTTATTACCTCTAGACTAATACCGTTTTTATCATCCATAGCCAGAAATGAGAAACACCTCCTCACCTATGATTTCACACCAACACACAATGGATTGGAAAAGAAGTACAAGGGGAAAGTAATGGGGCTGATTCTTTTGGACGAAGATAAGGCTATGGTTTCTGGAACAGAACTAATAGCCCCGACTATCATCTAAATTCCCTTGTAGATGTAAAAAGTACAGGCAGACATCGTATGAGTCCACAAAGTCAGTCTCCCCGGCCGCTAATGGAGCCGCTTCGGGCCATGCATCAATATGACATCGCAGATTACAATCTTTAGACTTTGGGAGCACTTTAGGTACTTTCAGTGCTGCAGGAGCGGAGCAGGAACTGGCCGACAAAACACTGAGTCATTATAATAACAATCAAGAGAGGTGGGTGGAGCCACACAGTGATACAGCCCAGCAGAAATGACTCAAGTGTTCCCATAAGGCCTTGTGGTGTGTCTGCGGGACCTGATAGGGATTTTACAGTGACCTTAATAAACATCATAGTACCTCTAGTCTCCCGGCTTCCTTGTCTTATTACATTGTTACGAAGTATAGGAGGGTTTTTTACATGTATATTCAATATTTTATATAATATATTTTGATTTGTACTAAAATATGTGGTGTTTAATAGAAAATTCAAACTTTTTATGTCTTATTAATTCAGAAATAAACTTTGTTTCCCTATACAATCAAACTAGTAGTATAAGCACTATTTCTTCCCAATAAAGACTGTAATCAGTTACTGATTACATGTTACTCAGCAATAAAAGTAATACATTACTTCACTAATTACTCATTAAATTGCTTTGCTTCCGTTACCAAGCCCAGCTCTGTACAGTGCCTTTAAAATAACATCCTCAGCATTTAACAGGTGTAGAAATAGAAAACAAGGCCTTGTGCTTTAACGAGCAGGTAGCCTTCAGTTTGGAGGGATTTACTGACCGTCATCAGCTAGCTTAGCTTCACACATCCAACTCTACATAAACCCAGATGATCCCTGACTATCCCTGGAGATTTTTTTTAAAACGACATAGTGACTCTGATAAAAAAAAACACTATTTTAAGCACCAACTTGGTTACTACTCCTGCCGGAGGCCGTTGTCACACAAGATGTGTTCATGGACTGTGGGAAATCTGACAATAATGTCATTTTTGCAGCTTCAGCTATGATAAATGGTGTTATTTTGGCAATTTCTTTGTCTTTTTTTAAGAAAATATGTTTTGAGAGAAACCAAACGGTGCGTTACTGGGAGAAGTAACTGTGATGTAACCGCTGACTTTCAAACTGTAATCAATGACACTGACATAAAATGTTACATCACTGGAACGTGTTGCGTGCTTGACTGCCCAACTCTGCTCAGGTTTATATTTTGCCACAGAATACAGAAATATAATGAGACAGAGTGTTGGTACCTTGGAACAGGTCACTTCTAGTGATGAATAATAAATTGTCATTCAAATTGCAGCAGGGAGAGTCCCGTCTGTGGAGCGTTGCTCGGGGTATTTCAGTGTTTATCCCCTTTGCATGCTCTAACTATATTATTGCAACTGGCCTGCACTGTCCTCCCCTCCATTCTGTGTGTGGAGCAGGGAGGATGCCTGTCCCCACACACCTGTGGCTCGAAGGTGGAGCAACATATGCCTCCAGCCTCTATGAAATCTAGTCCTAGACTCCATGAACTGTACTTTCTACTCAGACAGGATTTACGGGATAAGTGTCCCTCACACTTGTAATGCAATTCTTTAGAACACCAACCACTCAAAGCTGGATTTGAAGCTCCACTGAACCCTTATGAACTTTGACATTTAAAGTGGAGTTTCCTCGTGTTTCAATCGCACCTGTTAGTCACCCCCGTTGGCATGGCACCATTTTGACTATTTCTTTTGATTAGACGAGGAAGCATTTAGACCAAACAATCAATAGGTACGGGCTCCAGTCCTGAATCGTTCTGGTGTAAATCTTCTCCCCCGGTTCCCCGGCGTGGAGTCGCCTCTGTATCATTTTCGCAGATTAGTTTCCCCATTACTCAAAAACAGATGTGTTTGCCGGTGATGAACGATCCAATTATGGGATATTTGTCACTCGTTTGAGATGTGCTCGCTCGTCTGGTACTGTAAAGAACATCCACAGTCTACTCTGGCTGGGTACTCGGTGACCCGGCCTTTGGGTTAGTTTAACTGGCAATTAGGTGTTTCTTCTTCTGTCCCCAGTAGCACCCAGACACTCCTCCCTGGTCATCTCATTCATTTTGTGGTGACAGACGAGAGAGGTACCCAGCTGAACACTCTGGTCTCATTTCAAGAGTAGTTGCCCTTTCATCAAATTTGACTTGTATCCTCAAAAGTCAGCCCCTCCTGTTGACATACTTCAGATAGTCATATATGTCTAAACTGTAGTTGACCTGCCCACTCCCCCACACACACACACACACACAGCATAACAATACACAGACACTCACAGCTGAAAGAATTCATGTACACCCGCAGACCCCCCCCCTGTCTGTGGACAGTAGGCTGATTCTGCAGCCTTCCTTCCTCCCTCCCTCCTCTCTTTCTATCTCTCTGCTCTGCTGAGCTGTGTGTGTGTGTGTGTGTGTGTGTGTGTGTGTGTGTGTGTGTGTGTGACAGCTGCCTAATTGGGCATTCTCCCCTCGTCGGAGCGCCTGCCTCTCCTCCCTCTCCTCTCCTCTCCCTCTCCTCCTGTCCCGGCCGGGGCTGCTGACGAATGGCAGCGGATTACAGATGAGGACACGGTGACCCGCCTGACCTTGCTGCACAGCCGCGGGGGGAGGGAGAGGGGAGAGGGGAGACAGAGCGCGAGACAGAGCGCTAGGGGTGGGGCAGACAGGGTGCTGGGACTGCAGAGGGGCAGGATGGGTGGGGGTGGCGGTGGGCATAGGTGGAGGAGGAGGAGGGTTGTGGGGGCGCAACGCGGCGTCAGGTCAGTGGAGGATGAGGTCGTGCGAAGGTGGGCGATATGTTGGGGGGGGGGCTGCCAGGTGGCAGGGTGGACGGGCGGGTGATGAGGCGAGTGACAAGAGTGTCACATGACGGCTACCACCCCCCCTCTCCTCTGCCAGTGTCAGTATGTCAAGGGCACAAGCCCCCTTCAGCAACCGCCACTGCGGCATCCCCCCCACATCCACTCGTATTTATATATTTATTTCCCCTTTTTTTACTTGTTCGCGCCTCCATCAGATGAGCGGCTTCTATGTGAGCGCTGGCTTGCCTCCACCCCACCCCCACCCCGGGGGGACCGTGATGCGCTCGGTCAAAAGTAGGCGGCGGATCCTTACAGTGTGGTGAATTTTAATTTCTGCGCACACTGTAGATATTTCCATGCCCCCCCCCCACCTTCCCCGCTGTGTGTGTGTGTGTGTGTGTCTGTGTGTGAGAGAGAGACTGCCAAGGTGAGGTTGTGTCCTCTTGTTAAGAGCGATTAATGGCACTCGTTATGTACATAATGAAATATCCCTGCTGATGCATAGGGTGGCGTTGTCTCTCTCTCTCTCCCTCTGTCACACACTCCTATCGCCTGTATATATATGTGTGTGTGTGTGTGTGTGTGCTGTGTAACATTGAGGGCGCTTTGTTTCAGCCTCCAGGCAACTCCGGTATGTGTTTGATATGGTGTGCCCCCCCCGTAAGCCGTCCTTCCAAATGAAAAACGAACGGAAATTAGGGCCCTGTCAATTCACAGTCGAGTTTGTTCCTCTTACCCCCCCCC
>NW_022280089.1:974590-976742 GCF_004355925.1 Anarrhichthys ocellatus | reverse complement strand
CCCCCCCCCCCCCCCCCCCCCCCCCTGCTTTAGACACTGCACAACACTGCAGCTCCCTGCGTGACATGTGTTCCGAGAGAGATAGAGACGGGTGGCTCACCACCGAGTCCCGCTCTGACTGGCGGAGTAAATTTAGATCTAATCTTGTTGTGTGTGTGTTCTTTTATAGCAGCGTAGAATGTTCACCGAACATCAGCTTTTAACTTGACCTTGTTGTGTTGTTTGCTCGTCTGAGGCTCGCGTGTTTGTGTGTGTTTCTAGGACAAGACGCTGCTGGCTTCCCTATAGGTTTTTATTTTGACCTCGCGCGTGTGTGTGTGTTAGCGTGCGCGCTAACACATTTCAGTGCCTGAGTCAAGCTGTGCAAGCTCTTTTAATCCCACGCCCCGGTGCACGTAGGCTTGATTAGTGGCAGCAGTTATCTGTGCAGAAGACAGCCCGCCCTCCTTTAGCATTTGGTCAGGTCTGGGGCACTGGAGAGGTGGGCTGGGGGGTGGGGGGTGTCAAGTCATGAGAAAGGTGAATGAGGAAGGAGAAAGGTGGAGGGGATGAGGGAGGAAGAGGGGAGGGCGGGAGCCTAATTAGTATTCTGAAGGAGCTCTGCTGCCAGTAGAGCAAATTGATTAGTGCACTTTAACTGTATCGGCCTGCACAGCTAAGGATGACAAGGTACGGAGCACGGTGTGTGTCTGCTCAATAGGTGTGTTAGTAGTCGGCTTAGTGTGGCTTTCTTTACTCTGTTGGGAACTTTTTTACTTCATTTGTCACGAGATAGTTGCCTCCGTCCTCTCCGTCGCCTTCATTACAGGGAAGTAACAGGCCTGTTGCAGTTCAGGTGCCGGCCTTGCCCATCTTTCCCTGTCTCATATAAGAGTCAACGGCCGACTGAGGGAAGGCGACGTCGACGCTGACAGTTCGGTGTGTTTCTCTTGGTTATAGTGAAAGGCAACCTGGTCATTTTCAAGGCAACTAAGGCATTCAATTAATTTTTTGTTATTTTCCAACTGCTCAGTCCAGAGCTCCTGCTGGTTTTCATCCTAGCTGCTCAATCAGGGCACACCTGGGCTGCCAGGTGGAGGCAGTTTATTGCAGTTAAAACCCTCTGAAGCCCAAAAACCCGCCGGCTGGATTGAAAAGCAAGTTTTCTTTAAAAACATCGTCGAATCTACAGCGTTTATCACAGCCACAACCTTTAAAAAAAGCAACCATAATTATTGTCAGATTTTTATCTTTCCGACGGTCTTTGAACACATCATGTGTGTGACTCTTCCGTCAGACAAAGCAACCAAAACAAAGCCTAAAATGATAATAGCTCATCAAAAACATTTTATACATGCCTCATTTATAATCTGATATAAGCCGTTTTAAATGACTAGATCCTGTCAAAAACATTCAATTCTGAGCTCCTCAGCACAACTAGGAAGCCCCGAATGACTCGACTGAGACTTGGACTGACCTGCAGACTGTTTACACAAAGCATTGAGGAGAGGACAGGAGAGGCTGGAAGTAGAGGTTGTAAAAATATAAATAGTTTGATGTATATAGCACGTAGAGCCTCCATTTCCCCCTTACACAGAAATTCAACTTGTATTTTTTTCTTTTTTATGATTTATGGCAATGTAACTGTGTTATACTGCACAAAAGACATTTGTAGTCCTCTCTACTTCTAGCAGTGGTTGTGCTGATTCCATAGAGGTGCAGAACTTATGTATTGCAGTAAAATCAAAGCCACAGAGTCAAATGTGACAGGAGCAATAAACATTCCAAAACTGCTTGGGGTTCAGAGGGTTAACCTCTACTTAGATAGAAAACCAGCAGCAGTTTAAACTACTGTTGACAATCGCTCCTCTACTTGTTTCATAGGCGGCTGAACCTAATTGTAAAGAAAGACATCTCCATCTTCACATACCACTCAGCCCCAACATGTCTTTCACTGTGGAACTATCATTCAAAGCCATACAGTGATCAGTTCAGCCTGTTAGTAATGTGCACTGTGTTGTCAGTGGCCACTGCACCGGTCTCTATGTTCTCTATGTTTCATATGTTCTCTATATTCTCTATGTTCTCTATATTCTCAATGTTCTCTATGGTCTCTATGGTCTCTATCTTCTCTATGGTCTCTATGGTCTCTATCTTCTCTATGGTCTCTATG
>NW_022280089.1:969866-974580 GCF_004355925.1 Anarrhichthys ocellatus | reverse complement strand
ATGTTCTCTATCTTCTCTATGGTCTCTATGTTCTCTATCTTCTCTATCTTCTCTATGGTCTCTATGTTCTCTATGTTCTCTATGGTCTCTATGGTCTCTATCTTCTCTATGGTCTCTATGTTCTCTATGGTATCTATGTTCTCTGCTCGGCCCAAATCACTGACGGAACCTGACCATTGAAAGTTGATTCATAGCAGTCGTTTCCAGTCCAGCTGTTACAGTTGAAATGCAGAAGCAGGTTTATTATTTCAGCATGGTTATTATCACCACTGATCCAAATATATACAGTATGTATGAACAGGACTGTGGAAACCTACGCCTGCTGTGATGCACAGAGATAAATAGTCCCTCTGAACCAAACCATTGCTCTGCCAAAATCCATCGAAGTGGTTTATTCAACTAATCATTTTTCTCCCCCCAATTAAACATGGCCATCTAGAGAGGCAGTAAAGGCATATGTCTGAGGTCATATTTAGTAATAATGAGTTCCTGACCAGGACTGCTCTTCCACAAAGACTGGACGAGAGGAAGAGCAGCTCGGACTTTATATTGCAGTAACCATGCTGTATTCAGTAAGTAGTGCAGACCACTGTGTGTGAGGTCAGGCTAAATAAAGTGGGCTCTACCCTAATATGTAGAAGAAAATGGATTTGTCTCCGGTTCAAGTGGAGATCACGGGGATCTTGGCGCACTTCAAGAGAAAAAGACTTTAAGCACACAAAGAGAGAGTTTGTTGGAAATGTAACACCTTAACTTGTAGCTGTAACTTGCAGTTTGTCATATTGGCATTCTTTTTTAAAACCTCTTCAGAACTACAACAGTGATTGTGGTGCCAGTTATTCATGATAGTAATTGCTGAGGACCTTCTTATGTCACGTTACATTGTGACGTGAACTTTAAATGAAGCTTTTCAGCTCTCTAATATTACAGTGTTTGGGGATTTACAGTTACCTTTTATATACTGGACTATGCATGCAGTAGTCTGCAGTAGTTGACTCCAATCAATAAGCAGTGAAATGTGTTGTGGCTTACAATGGCTTATGGTGAAAGTGTAAAACATTTTGTTTGCAGTAACGTAACAGAGGGACTCTGTCTAATGTTTGGTTGAGTTTACTCATCTTTAGTCAAGTGGTTAAAACTTGATTTTAATCCAAAGTAGTGTCACAACTAGGCCTGTCACAATAACTACTTTTGTTTGTCCCAGAAATAATTTCAATGAACAAAATTATTGTCACGTTAAGACCATTTTATGCTGCGGATATAATGATATAATAGCAAAATAAAGCATGTACTGTCTTTCAAATAGCAGTGAACTTCGAATTCTTAAGAATATTCAGACATTAGCAATGGATTGTGAAAAAGATATTGAAAGTTTCTAAATAAATAATACAAATGGACTCTCGGGCTCTGTTGACAAAACACTTGAGTTTGCAGCAGCAAAGCGAGCAGTGGTGGCAGGTATTCCCTTCTAACGTCCTGGTTATCCTCAATAATATAGCTCAATAACTAGTTCAAATGACTTTTGTCCAGTGTTTAGCTTGAGAGGAAATCAAATGAAGCGTGCAATCTGAACTGGAATAGCTGAGGTGGCCTGCCTAAAGCTGACACTTGGGTCTTCTCCAGGTTGCGTAACAGGGTGGTTCAAGGTCCTTCGGGGTGGCAGGAGGGCAAGCAGATTGTTGCTTGTTTTATCAATGTTATCAAAAAGCCTTCCATTACGGGAAAGTATGGTGAGCAGCACTTCCTCTTTTCCTGTTGCTCTTAATGGCGCATTTACCTAATCCTCCCAGAGATTAACGTTATATATCAGGGGTCACTAATAGGCGGACCGCGGTACGGGTCCGGAACCATACGCTGCTGTATCTGGACCCTGGACCTAAAACCGCTAGATCATTTTGAATTATTACATTTTCACAGAGCGCTTCTATTTTAACCGGCACAGCCTTTCCAGCCTTTACGGCTCGTTCAGCGGTCCAGGAAACACACCGACCAATTACATGCGTTGTAAATCACATCACATGATGCTGCTCAGCCAATCAAATGTGTATTCTGATAAACTTCCCCACTCGAGTGAGATTTACACACATGGGGGAGACGGGGGAGAGAAACAGAGTAGTTGAAGTATAATACGCGAGTCAGAGAATTTATTTCACATGCCATTGTCCAAAAAGAGAAAAGTGGTGAGAGAGACCAGAGAGACCTGAGAGACCTGAGAGACCTGAGAGACCAGAGAGACCTGAGAGACCAGAGAGACCTGAGAGACCTGAGAGACCAGAGAGACCAGAGTCTTTAACCAAGAATAGACAGATTCTTAAATGTTAATTCTTCATACGAGCAGATTAAAACCAGTTTGTCTCATATGTTCATAGACCGTGGAGATTATTAAAAGCCGTAATTTGAAGACAATACGAGACAAAGAACAACTTCTTTTAGCAAACGTACCCACTCACATGTGAAATGAAGGCACAGATAATTAACAATTTAAGAGACCAATATGATCAGAATCCTAACACATGAATCTACTGTCCAACAATGATGTTAACAGAGAGGAAAAGTGCTGAAACAAGTGGTTTAATAACCACGGATAAAGTCTTGCACACAAAGTTCTCTTCTGAGAAGATGACAAGAATATAATATCGCGGCTATTTTGAGTGACATCACTTCACCCTGAATGAACTGAATTTAAAGCTGCAGGACAATTCAGTTAAATAATGTTAAAATGCTTCAAAAGCTTTCTGTTATGTATTTAATCCAGTCCTAATAACATTTATTTATCATCAGAGTATGTATTATTTATAATTCATCCAGTTAAATTTGATATCTGACAATAAATATTGTTGAGGTGTTATTCAATTGAACTTTCTTTATTTGATTTGACAGTCAGCTGTTGACTACATACAGACGTTAATACAACTACTCGGCCCCTTTAATATATATGGGACTAAATCACAGAACAAGTTAGACATTACTGTGATGTTCTGGACTTTTAATGAGGAAATTCTCTCTAACTGGACCTCGTTGAACTTTAATTGAATATTGTCAGAGTACTCTGTGTTACTGCATCATGTCTCTTATGTATTTAGGTGTAGTGGATAATAAGGTACATTTGAATTCTGCCTCCATGTTTGTGCCACGTTACTTGTATCTAAAGGTGGGTTTGGTCATGGACCTGGACTGTCAGGACCAGCAGCCGTTGCTCTGTGAGCACTGGGCCAGGTGTAGGACTAATCTTATTGAGGTCTCCTGTTCGTTGGCATGTACTCCGCTCGGCCCTGCCAACTGGATTGGTGCTGCTTGAGAGATTTCTCCTGAAAAGGTTACACATAATTGTTTTATACGTTATTGGGTTAAATGTATTTAATTGATTTAAAGGATTCCATTAATCGTGTGACTTTGAATAGGACTGAATTGTTACTTAAATAAAACACAAATAGTGTGTTTGATCATTGTACTGGAATGTCCCTTCACAGCCCACGTACCATGTATTATCATTCTCCAACCTCACTCAGAGCAAGCATTAGTGTGATTTAAAAAATAGAAAGTAGGTCAATGGGAGCATTATGAAAAGGCAAAATGATAACGGAGACATGTCCTCTTCTTTTTCTGTCACTTAGACCTCTGCCTCTCACCGCATTACTCCAAACCATCTCAAATGACTCCCAGTTAAGAAGAGAAGCAGTACTCTTTTAACCCAATAAAGGCAGACATCTTGCTGACTCATGGCAATAGCCCTCTTAGGGCTGATGCCAAGGATATTATGGAAATGACTCATTAAAGGCCAAGGTTTTTTAGCTAGTTTGATCCAGCTTTCAGGGCCGCCTGACAGTGGAACATTTGATCTCAATTGCAAAGTGGCTCATTTCCCTCAGACATCACCGCTGCAGTCTGCTACGAGAGCCGAGCTTGGCCTTTCGGCGATGCCGGCCACGGGGCGATCATGTACTCCTGTTTCCAGCACCAGTGTTTACAAATGGAAAATATGTGTTGTTTCAGGAGGGAAATGAGCACCATTTTGGACAGCCGATGGAAGCAGAAGATTACCTCGGAGCCCAATAGAAATGAATGAGGTATAGATTGATGGTGGCCACGGCTCATTAAGAAGGAATGTGAGTGTGTGTGTTTAATTGATGCACTAATTCTCAGCCACTCAGGAAATGGCCCTTGGGTGGGTCTTCCAAATGGCACACAAATATTTACTGTGGACACAAACATTTTTCAGAAGCACGTCCGTGCAAAGCCTCTGCATGTAAGGTAAAAAGGGGGACAGGATGTCCGGGTCTACGATAAAGTGCAATGATGTCATCGTTGCTCTTGCTACTTTGGCCGGGTCCTCCGCCAGTCAGCTGGGCTCTGAACCGCTTAGATGACTCATCAGCATGCACGAATTCTCTCTCGACCCCAAGAACTCTTTGTACAGATGAGCACAGATGAAGTTAAAATCCGCCCCCGCGCTCCTCATCCAAGGCCAGCTGCAGGCCGAGAACCCTCGCACTCTGGTCCCATTTTGTCCAAGTCTGAAATCTTAGCACTCAGTCATCACACACTGTTCCTCACACGCAAGTGCTCTGATTGGGAGGATTTTTGCCTGTGGTACTTAACACAAGAGTTCTGACTTCTCCGTGTATCACATTTCCTGTATGTGGGGTACATCCAAAGGCTTTTCTCTCTGTGTGTGTGTGTGTGTGTGTGTGTGTGTGTGTGTGTGTGTGTGTGT
>NW_022280089.1:897072-969856 GCF_004355925.1 Anarrhichthys ocellatus | reverse complement strand
GTGTGTGTGTGTGTGTGTGTGTGTGTGTGTGTGTGTGTGTGTGTGTGCACATGGAGGCATGTTTGCTATGCACGACTTGTTTGGTCAATGCATCCTTAGAAGTGGGTCAGAGTGCCCTAGTTCTCATTGTGTGGGCGTGCATATGTGTGCGTATTGCGTTTCATTGTTATTTTGTCCTGATTGACTTATCTGCAGAAACATTTTCTTGCTCTGGCTCTCCCGCTGTTCGGAGCGTGTTGGTCCTCTTGTTTATGTCTCTCTCAAGGTGAACAAAGAGCTTTTAATTCAACTTTCCTCCGGCGCACTCGTTCACTCGTTGTGGAAGGCCCGGAGCAACGGCGTTTGGTCAGGTAGCTTATGTTTTGTCTTATTTAATCATGTCAGGCCATATTGGATTTACAAATAGCGGTCACGCCGCATGTGTAAGTGAGCTACCCCGTTGAGTGTGTGCAGCAGAGCTGGGCCGCAGATTACATGATATAATAGTGTTTAGGCATCGCCTCCTTCTTAAATTCCTTTAACCTTGACTCCCCTTAAATGCAGGGAGAACACATCTGCCAGGCTGGTGTCAGACATTAGTAATACACACCGCTTGGGCAGCATTGTCACTTTTTATTAACGCCCAGAGCTTTGCATGGACACCAGCTGTTGCGTCAAGTGGAAAAGCCTTGGCGGAGTGAATGACCTTGACTTTAACTGCCACTCCTTTTGGCTCTTCCCCTTTTTAATTCTTTTGTTTGGTCTCATACATTTTAAATGGATTACCATTCCAGACAATGAAGGTCATTCAGGAAGTCCCTTTTTTGAAGATAAAAAAAGAAGCTGTATTAAACAGCAAGTGGGTTCATGTCTGTGTGTCAGTCTGAAGGTCTCATTTTGAGATCCGATCCCTGACATCTGCATCGGTACGTTTTTACGTGGGCCTCCTGGTAATTCTATGGAACTCCGGCGGCGGCTGAGAGTGCAGTGACCTTTCCTGTTCCCGGTGTCTGGTAAGCACAAGAGGAGCGAAACACACGGAGCACCGCCGAGCAGCCAGGGGATGATGGCTCTGTCACACCCCCCACCTCCCCATCATTGTGCCCTCCCACGTACGTGGCCGACTGTAGGGGTAAAAATCACTTTAGAATGGCGCCTGCTTTGTCATTGGCTGACATTGTCAAGGATAATGGATAATCACCACAGAAACTGTAGAACACCTCATCGGTGCTGTGGTGTCTCACGGTGGGGGAGGGGGCTGGTGGAGGGGTGGAGGTCAGGCTTTTTGGGTGCCACCACCGCTGAGATGACATGTTAACAGATGTGTAAGGTCATTTCCAATGTATACACCGGGGGAGATAATGTAATAGTAATGCACACATCACACATTGGGAGAGAGGAGGAGGGCCGTATGCTTTGGGGGCTCGGCACAGAGGACAGCTTTCCCTATATTAAGGTCATTTATTTGTTAACCGAGCTCTGTCACTGAGGGGAACATATTTTTTCTTGCCCTTGCTGTCGCAGGGCTTTTTGACACCGGCTCCGTCATTCCGTGTCTCTCAAGAGCCTGAAGGTCCCCACTTTGTTTAAAGAGTTATTTGTGCTTTATGTGAGATAGTGAACGCAGTAGCTCTGTTGTATATTAACTAGTATAGTGCAGTGTCATAGTGTCCCTGTGCTGCCTTGTCTGCTCTGTATTGAAATTTCTTTGAGCAAAAACATAGACACGGTCAACTGTAATTCCAAAGGTTTACTGCCAGCAGCAGAGAGATTAACAGAATTTCTCATGTTGGAAACTATGTCAGTGTTTCTTGTCCTTTTTTACATTTTCTCTCTCACTAACTGGATATCACCGCATGTTAGTTATGTAGCCACGCTGTGTTGAAGATAAACATGTGTACGTGTTTACTGTGCTGATCAAACGTGGTGTAACAGGGCATTCTATTATAATTGCACTAAGCTCACTGGCGGGAAAATAGCCCTAATCCTGAGCATCTAAGATTAGCATGACAGCAGGCGTCAGATGGCCCAGTATGACAAGGTTGGCTTTTGTTGTTGTCAGATTTAGGTCAGCCGCTTAAAAATGGCCTTGAACTGTAATTGACGCTGATGTTCTATTCTATACATTGCCCTCTTAAAACCGCCAACCTGTTTTTCTGCTGCCACCTAATTGTGCACTGATCACCTTGAATCCAGCTCCTAATCCCAGCTCATTTTCAAGTGCCACCTGGTCGCCCTTACTGTCATGACAACCTGTGGACCTTGGCCACCAGGATGGATTTCCTCCTGATTAGAAGCGTGTTGCTTTGTTGTTTTTGGCCCGAGCTACTGCTCTCTGTGAAGTATTTAGGCCGCTGGCCATGTGGGTTGCCATGGCCTTTCGTCATAATCAAGGGCTGCTGTCCTGTTGTGTGACCTGCTATGTCGGTCCACTCAGCGGACACCAAAGGTGAGGGCGGCATCGGGAAAGGACACAGACAGCATCTGAGGCGAAGGGGGAAGCTCTGTATTAATTAACCTTTATGGGACACGGCCAGGACTGTCGGAGGTGTCCTGTATCCATGGAAACCACGCTGACAGGGTTCAGAGCAAAGGTCTCCCAGGGCAGTGCCGCTGACACTGTCATGGCAACTGGCACAATGCTCACCCCAGTGTCACCGACTCTGCCCTCCTGACAGTGGTGTGGTGTGACAGGTGCACCTGATCATTAAGCCAGCCCACCCCTCGATACAAACACACACTTGACAGTCAAGTACAGCTTGTCTGTTGCTGTAATTGTCCACTGCCTTTGTACTGTACCCTTAAACACGAGTCGCATCAAGTCAAGTCCGTTCATGTTTTGCTTTTGTCTCTGATTTGAAAACAATTCAGGCTCAAAGGAACTAAGCTTTTTGAGAATTCACAGCTGGCCTGGTGTTAATAAACACCTGAGACTGAGCCGCTTTTCACTTAATCTGCGCGAGTAGTATGCATGCACATGTATGTCTTCATGCTTGTGTCTAGGCATGCGTGCTTAATGCTTACTTGTGTTTCATGTGAGTGGGTGGGTGACTCCTGCTTTGTGTGGAGGGTTGCATCGTTTGAGATGCTGCTCAAGTGCATAAGGAGCAGGAGGTGGTGTTGGGGGGGGGTAATCCACTGAAATGACAAGCTGCATAAGAAATTATTCACAGCTCTCACAAGGCCCTTCACTTTTGAAAAACATCGCTGTGAGGGGCTTATAGCTCAAGACCTGAATGTTTTCAAGGTAGTGGGCTTGCATTTTCAATTTGGATCCAATCAGGCCTAATCTACATTCGTCGTCTGCTCGGTGGCTGTGAGGGGAGAGTGCAGAGAGGAGAAGGAGCCGTGTGCAGTCAATCTGAAATGTTGCTAAGTAACAGGGATGGCAGACAAGGTGGTGAAATGAATGTCATATAGTGCTGTGTAAATCCCCGCTTCTCACACAGTTTCTCCTTTTTCTCCTCTTTCTCTCCACCCAACCATCCCCCCCTCCTCTTTTCTCTCTCACTCACTCCTATAGGTCCCCCATGTGAGATCTGCAAAGCTGAAAGGCGCCACTGACAGGACCACAGCCAGGCCTTACGACAGACATCCCAAACATCCAAAGCCACGGAATGTGTCAACATCTTTGTGGTGAAATCCCGCTGACTTCTCGCTTGCTACTCGCATAAGCCTAGAGCTGGACCTTCTGGGATCCTACAGTGTTTAAAGGCATACAACAATGCCTGGGAGGCCCACCTGCCCCAGATTGCCTCCAATCATGGTTGCTGTGTCATCACAGTGCTGACTGTGCCCACTACCGAAAGGGATCGCATCTGGTCGGCGCATCCTCCGGCCCACTGCAGACTCTCTTCTTTTTGGTATTTAGGAAGTACATGCCACTGTCAACCAGATGACCTAGTGGACATTTGTTTCCTAGTAGCAGTGCTCAACCATACGAGGGGATCCTAGTATTGAACATGACTCATGGGGAGGAGCCTGGCCCTGAGACACACAAGGATTCAGCTGTTCTAACTTATCTGGAAGGTTTACTGATGCATCCAGTGGTAGCCGGGCCTGGGGCCACGGCGAGCGGGAGGTCTGAGGCTGCCCACAGCAACCAGGAGCAGGGTGACAAGGTGGGCGGGCCTTTCCAACTGCCCAATCATGGCCCCACAGCTCCCAAAGCTGGAACTAACGGGCCCACACTGGGTTCTTCGCAGCACCTGAAGAAGGCACGCCTACTACGCTCTGGAGTCTGGAATGATCCAGGGACCCAGAGGATGACTTCACCCCCAATGGAGCTGAATGGCCAAGTGGGAGGCCTGCAAAATGGAACACTAGAGGGATCTCCTCATGCCGGGGAAAGCACCCTGTTGGCATCCCTGCTTCAGTCATTCAGTTCACGGCTTCAGAGTGTGGCAATGTCTCAGCACTCTAATAAACCCCCCAGTGAGTGTTCCTCTCCATCCAAGGCACCACCTGCGGATAAAGAGCCACTTCCTGTGTATGGGACAGCCTCTAGCCGCTTGAAGGGCCTGATGAGGAAGAGCAAACTTCAAAATCACAGCAACACACCTTACAGTCGCAGGGGACACAGTCAGGACAGGCCCCCAGAATCACCTCGGTCAGCACACAGTGCCACGCCTCCCTCTGCCTCTACTACTGCTGAATCCGTGTCCTGTGCCGATCGTCTGAAGGCGGTGGCCAACATGGTGAAAATCCGTTCTAGTCCTGCACCTTCACCCAAGCCCAGTGTGGCCTGCAGTCAACTGGCCCTGCTGCTGTCCAGTGAAGCCCATCTCCAGCAATACTCCAGAGAGCATGCACTCAAAGCCCAGCTCTCAGGAAGATCTGCCAGCGAGAGACTAGCTGCCATGGCAAACCAGCAGTATGGCCAGGACAGCAGGCCACCTAGTGTGGGAGGGACTCTGCCTGGAGCCTCAGACACACTAAGCTCCCTAACAACCCAAAATGAAATGACAACAACAGCCACAATAACAACAACACTCCCTCGAACGGCACTGTCCAGTCCACAGAGCCCCTCTTTGCTGCGTGGCAACAGTCAAAGCTCCCCACCCACTCCCCCACATGCTCCAAACGCCACTCTGAGCCAACCACCAAGGGAGAAGCGAGGCTTTGACTCACGTCCAACCCGTCCCCCGCAGACATGCAGCAGCTTGCTGCTGCTGCTTCTCAACAACCACAACAACCAGAAGCAGCTGACCAAGAATGGGCACCTGGAGGACAGCTGTGGCATTCTTCCGCCAAGCGGCTCATCTTCAGTCACATCGGACAGCGAGTGCTCGATCCAGGAGAGGAGCCTGACCAAGGACAGCAGTGATGCAGAGAGTTCCTACTCGAGTTGCTCTCCCATTGACCTCTCCATAAGAAGCCGGGTCAGTACACGAGACACAGGGCCCAAAAC
Source organism: Anarrhichthys ocellatus (assembly GCF_004355925.1). NCBI lineage: Eukaryota > Metazoa > Chordata > Actinopteri > Perciformes > Anarhichadidae > Anarrhichthys > Anarrhichthys ocellatus. The sequence goes on along the minus strand of NW_022280089.1, from coordinate 964,467 downwards.
TACCGTCCCCTCTTCCTCCTTCTCCTTCTCCTCTTCCACCTCTAACTTCTCTTCTTCCACCACTGTGTTTTCCTCCACCCCAGTTGCATTCTCTCCCCGAGCTTCTGCTCAAACCTCCACCGCAACCTTTTCTCCATCCTCTACTGTTGTCCCCTCTATTTCCACTGCTATTTCCTCATCTTCCTCCTCCTCTATGTCTACCTCCTCTCTGGACAAACTAACAGAATCTTTAATAAACAAGTGGAAGCCAGAGCCACCAGGATCAAAGCTGTGCAAGAACAAGGAGCCTGAAATGAGCCAGGACCTAAAATCACACTCTAAAGTCACACTTATGCAGCTTCTTCTTGAGCGCAGAAATAATGAGATGGTTAATAAAAGCGTAGGTAACCCCGATTTTCCTGTTGATGTAACTATGGCCACCATGGCTCGAGACCAACCAAAGGGACTCGAGCCCTGGGAGGAGACCAGGACAAAAAGTCCCATAGATAGACCTGTAGCCCCAGCCCAGCCCCTCTACTCACCACTCAGCCGGGACACTAGTGCTGCACTGTCCCCGTACTCCTACCCCTCCCCCCATGTCCAGTCCAGCCCATTGGATTTGTGTAAATCTAAAGCCTTCCCTGCTGAGAAGGCTTCAGAGCCTGCCTTCAGTGCCAGTAAACTGTTACAAAATCTGGCTCAGTGTGGCACAGCCTCTTCCTCCCCACCCATCCCCTCCAGCAAAGGGCTTGGTCAGGAGCTAGATGCCAGCAGGCCCCTTGCCCTATTGGAAAGGCTCAATGCTCCAATCCACAGGACCACCACCACTCCACTCTCAGACGGACCCTCCGGCAGTGGCACACCTTTCAGTCAGAAGGAAGCTTCTCCTCCTTCAACGCAGATCGAGAACCTTCTAGAGAGGCGCACTGTGCTGCAGCTCCTTCTAGGAACGGGCTCGGCTACTGCTCCAGTCAGCCGCAAAGATAGGCCCAGTGGCAGTGGCAGGAGGAGTGTGGAGGTTGCAGGGGGCTGCTATGAGAAGAGCCCTGGTGCCTCCCTCATCTGTAACAGCTCCAATGGGCCCCCTTTGAACATAAAGCTCAAAACTGAGTTTACTGAGGAGGTGGGACCGTCCTTGGCCATGTCTGAGGACTCTGGTGGCAGAAAGAGACCTAGTGGCTACGAGAAGAATAGCCCCCGCTCAGATTGTCAGCAAGACTTAAAAACAGAACCACGGCCTGCAGAGGTCATAGCAAAATATGGCCTCCTCAGCCAGCTACTTAAACAACAGACTGCTACCTACTATACCAGTTCTGCTATGCAGGCTGAGTCACAGCCCAGGCCGGTTAAAGAGGAACAGAGGGAGTATCCAAGCCCCAGTCCTAAGAAGAGACGCCTCTGTTCTGGCCGGACTGATAGTTTGAATCATACCAGCTGTCCAAGAGCAGTGGACAGTGGCGACATAAACATTTTTGCATCTTCTGCTGTTCAGGAAGAGCCTGACCATCAGAGGAATGTGAAGGAAGAGGAGGCTCCACCAAGGAGTCCACCAAGTGAAACCCTCACCAGAGAGAGTCGGGGCTTCAATGTACTCAAACAGCTGCTGCTCTCTGACAACTGCCTGAAGGAGCTGTCCCAGCAGCCCCGGGGGACACCCAGTCCCTCCGTCCTGCAGGCCAATGGGAAGGCCAACGGCAGCATTCTCAGTCAGGCCGCCCATAATCACAGCTTCCTCCACCTGCCGAGCTGGCACCCCCATGGTTCCCTTAACTCAGGGCTTCCGAGTAATCTCAGACCACTGCCTACCCCCCCTGCAGGTGACAGCCCTATCCGCACCCCCTGGAGCCGCCAGCCAGCTCCATGGCCAGTCGCTCAAAAACGGGACCCGCCTACTCTAGTCAAACAGGAGCCCGAGAGCCCTGTGAGATGGAGTAGTCAGGAGAATGAGGAGGAGGAGGAGGAGGGTTGTGACTCAAACCCGGACTCTCCACGGCTCTCGCGTTCCAACCCCATCCTGTATTACATGCTGCAGAAGGGCAGCATTCAGCTGAGAAAGGAGGTGCGGGATCAGGCAGAGGGAACCCACTCTATGGTCAGAGTTAAAGAAGAGCCAGTCAGTGACATGCATGCTTATGAACACAGTCTGAGCTCCATCCCGCAATCACCGAACCACAATGACAAGCACAGCCATGAGAGCCAGGGGTTGAGCCAATCATACGAGTAGAAGTTGTATCAACTACAGAAAAATACAAAGCGGAATTGAATTCATTGACTTTTTTTTCTCCTTTTTTTTTAATGACTTGCCAAATTGGTTTGATGGGACAAATAACAAAGACTGCAAACATGATCTTTTTGTGGAATAGAGCAAGTTTCAATTCAAATGCATACTTGCATTGGTTTCTCAATTTTACATAGCGATGTCATGGAGTGGTACAGAACAGGTCTATCATAGCAAAATGTCTAATTGATTCAAGCAAAACTACACAACTGTCACAAATTGAACCTTTCCCACCAGTGATTACCATTCACTGCATATTTAATTTGGTCAATTATGAAGTTGTCCTTTACAATTTGCTCTTGTTTTGCACTTTTTATTTGTATCTGAATTCTACACATATCACTATTCCATGTCCCCTTTGTTGCCGGCCATAAAACATTTAGGAAGAACATTTCAGGCAACATTTATTATTGATGACTCGAAAAATGTTAGCGCTCAGTTCAGTGGACATTTATTTATTTTCTCCATCAGAACATTTTCAGATAAGACAGAGACCCATCAATTTTAGATAAGATTCCAAATAAAGCCATTCTAGTGCAGACACGGCGGTCTATTACCACAATGCACATGATGAATTCATTCAAAGGAGGACCTTGAAAACTATTCACACTGCAGTAGCTGCAGTGAGGATCCTACCATGATGAATGCTTCACAGTGTGGTACAATTACCAGAGAATAGTCACAATTCATTGAGTTACGCTTTAATTTGAATTGAACGTTTTAATATTCAACAGTGCAAATTCAGGGCGATGTGTTTGCAGATTGTGCAGTTTTGGGCAGATGGGTTAACAGGGCGCGTGTGGTGCTTACCGTTGAGCAACTGTATGTAAACAGGTTTCTGGAGCAACAGCTAAAAGGCTGAGAAGCGTATCTCACCACCACTTCTCTCTTCAAGTGTGAAGCACATTGCTTTTTTGCTTTTCCTTTCACGTGAAGGACCACCTAGAGTTTGCACTATCGAAAGTCGAGTCCTCTGCGTCCTTTTCCAGAATCATTTAATGGCATGTAATAAAAAAAGAAAAGTCAATATTGTTATCCGTTGAGAATTTGACAGTTTGTGATTCTTTTCTTCATCTTTCTTCAACTGTTGTGGTTTATGGACATATTTCTTTTCTTTTGTGGCAGCCTCTTAACTCATAAAATGTCAAAAGAATTGCATGGTAATTAAGAGAAGACCACGGGTACATCTTTGTTTTCCAAGCAGCTGGATATGTGTACCTGCCCCCCAATAACCACCAGGACATTTGGTGTCTTGAGGGATATCCGGTATCTAGCTCCTTATTTTGATTGTACTGTATTCTTTTCGGTTAATGTCACACACTGCTTTATCCATTTAGTCTTGTGATCTTTTTAATACATATACCTATGAAGTACGTCTCTTCGATTATTAATACATTTTCACAATGGTTAAATATATTTGTGTAAATAGTACTTTCAGTATGAAAGATGACTATTTTGTAATGTTTAAGAAAAGATATTACCCTAGTTTTTAATGCCCTGACATGTAAATATGAATTATATGCGTGTGTACATACAAAGGCAGAGGATGCTATGCCCATCTTTTTTTGGTTGGTTTGTTCTTTGCATGTGTCTCTATGTGGTAAATGATAATCTATCCTGCGCTGTGTTGTGTAATAATGTCTGACTCTCCTCACTGCTGCCTGTTGCATGCAGACGCATGGGAACTACCTGTGTATCCCTACTGGTGATGGGGCAAAATGTCAAGTCTTAAAAATAGGTCTTTTTTATCACAGAGAGGTCCGTTTAGAATACCAACAGTCCCCAAATAACCGCAGACTGTCGAGCAAGTTCATTCTGAAATGTGTGAAAAATAAACGTGCATTGAATATTTTTGTGATTTTTCTTTTCTGTTACTGGTTAACAAGAGCTCTGTGAAAGAGCTCGGGGCTATAGTGGGGGATTGACGTACAATCATAGATCTGCAATGTGCATCTGAGAAATACATTTGTAGCAGCAAATATATATATATATATATATATATATATATATATATATATATATATAAAAAAAAGATGTTTCATTTTTTTCATGTGAAGACCTGAAACATAATTTCTTTTTTTTTTATGTTTTCATTTTTTTGGTGTTCATTTGCACTGATATCTCAAAAATAAAGTTCTGAAATGCATGACCTCGTATGAATGTGTTCCTCTTTTTCTAGTGTGCTATTCAGAAGTGTGTTGTTTTTCGTCCCATGCACACATTGGGGCTGATGTGTATATTAGATTATAAGATGTTATCTGGGGAGAGCTAAAACACATTTATATTCCTCTACATTATTTCATTATATTCTCCTGTCCAATAGCCACGTGCAGCCTACTTCTAATTCATGTGAGAGGTCACTTTAACAGTTCAATGATTAAACACATTTATTGACGTGCTGCATGATATGAGTTTAGAAATGAAAGTCTTTGGTGATAAAGTAAAGCAATACATAGGCAGCAGACGTCCCAATAATCTGACTTTCCTCACAAGAAAGAATAATGTTTAAAAGGGAGATCAAAGCCAAACGGCACTCTGTAATCAAAGACACTGCTGGAGTGGAGTGAGAGGATGTCCTGTATTTGCCCTGAAATGTCTGCTTCTGAGTTGGCTGCTGTTCTTACAGTGCTGAGTCTTAACAAAGGCAGGAAAGACGCTGAAAGGAGGGAGGACACGCAGAGGTCACCAGATGTACACTGAGTGCTCGAGGACGTCCCTCACACGACCAAAACCTCTTTTATTCAGAACCCCAAATAGACGTCGTTGCATCGTCAAATCAGAACCTTAATTCTTGTGTTGCCCGTTTTGTGATCATTTTTCTAGACTCCAGTAAAGCAGCCCTTATCGTGAGACTCCCTAAAGGTGAAGATGAGTTCACGCTAGAACTTCCCCCCACACTGGGTTTTGAATATGAAGTCCAGGCGAGTGAACAGACGGCTTTTTGTCTGCGGTGCACTTTTAAAATCACAGCGCAAAGTTCCTCAGCCCTGACTTCCCTTTTTATTTAATACATGACTGGCTGCACTCTCTTTAAACTCCTGGTAACCTTTCCCCTCCGTGAACTTCTCTCATTTCAAAGATTCTTATCGAGGCTGAACCGCCAGTAACCCCTTGATTTCCTCTGAATGCTGAAGCAGGCGGCAAACATGAGGGAGGGGGTCGCAAGTTTAAACCAAGGTCAAGGTGTAAAACTTGACAATCGGCAGTTTGTCTGTAGCTTCTCTCTTTGATTTCGTGACCTCAGCATGAAGCCAAAAGAATGTGAGCGCCGCACACCGGGCCACCGATGACTCAACTAGAGGCCAAGGACTCGCAAGTCCCACAACAGGCATTTCCCACCGTTACAGATGCTCGTTCCTCACACAAACAACCCTAATGGCTGCGCTGGATCAGGGGCTCATCTGCACGGGAACACGTGGACTGTTGATAACCATTGTGCTTAATCCTGAGTGGTAATGAGATACCCTCTTGTTGAGGTGCTTTGTTTATTCACATGGAGGCCATACAGAGCTAACTGACACTGGTTGTCATGGTGATTGGTGGGATAAATATGCTCACAGATGTTCAATCACCCTCTCCTCATGCCGGTGTTTGAACTTTGAGCACATGGTCTGACCTCACATGTTATGTAAACACACACACAATGTAATTAGCATTTTATGGGTCGCGTGACCCCATTTGGAGTGTCACGAGGGCCGAATGGTTTAATAAAATGCTAAAATACTTTATTCCAAAAAGAAACCAGTAAAAAATGAGAAGAATCCCTCCATACTGTGAGGAGAAGTAAAGCCGCTGCAGTGCCAACGTGCATGAGAGCAGCGCCTCAAGTCAGACGAACAATAAAGAAGTTAAAGCAAACACCTGGGGGAAACTCCTGCTCCGAGAAAGGAGGTCAAACTGGTTTATTTTTCCAACCTTGTACTGATTTCCCCCAGTGGGGCTTGTGCTTTTGAAGATGTACCTCTTTGTGAAGTCTGTTCCTTAACTCCCCCACCCCCCTTCCACCCTACGGGGTCACGACCTTTTGCCCCCCCTCCTCCTCGCCCTGACCTGGCTGATCCTGTTTCCCGGGACAGGATCAACTGTTGGCCTGCAGCTGTGGCACTCACCCTCCTTCCCTCCCTCCACACACACGTACACACAAACAAACCAACCACGCAACACACCAGCAGGCCCCCCCGGCGTTACACTCACACCATTCTTCTGACATTTTGTGTAAATAACAAGTGGCAGCATGGCTTAAGTCCTTTCTTTTGCTTAATACCTGATAGCCTCTTGACCTGCTACTTCCCATGACCTCATACATGAAGCGGTGATTAGTCATACATGACTAATAAGCTTGATGTGCAGAAAGGGTGGAAACCAAAGGTCACACACTCAAAAGACTTCGTACTTGACCAAACAGCCCATTGAAGTAAAGTGCAAGAATTTACAGGGGTTTTTTCAGTTGCTCAGATCAATGAAAGCTTCCTTATTGGTGGCCACATGCAGGCATGTAAACAAACCGATGTAATATTCATGATGGGTGAGAGGCCCTGCGGTCCACAGTGCAGCCTGTCAGCTTGAGGGATCCCTGGCTGACACTGCGTGGAAGAACACGGGTGATGTTCGCCGTGTCAGATGAGCACGAGGGTAAATGTTTTACAAAGTGGCTTAGGGAGAAGTAACAATGTCAAGTCTCCGGCCTGCCAATGTCTTCTGCTCCTCGGAGATTTCCTGTATCTTTCATCACATGACATGACAGAGCGGTTGATCTGAAGGGTCATGAACTTTCCAAGTAAACATTTCTCAAAATCCCCCCCCCCCCCAGTAGAATGAGTGTCAGTTCAGTGTCAACCGGTCTGGCTGAGACCAGCTCGGGATGTGAACTTTGTGCTGTGGGGGCTTAGGCCCATTTAGGACATACCATGCCAAATTGAACTCGTTTGAGTTTGTGCTCTGATGTTCCACTCAGCATGAAGTCATACAGAGAAGTAAATTATACTGCTGCATCTGGCATTCAGACTCAAAAAGCATGTGAAGAGCACTTAACACATTTGAGCAATCAAATTGTAAGATATGAGGGGACAGAATTATGTTGTGATGTATTAAGTGATGCTAAAAGAGCAGTATGAGAGCTCTAATGATCAGTCTTTGTCATCTGACTGTTGGTATTGCTCCTGTTCGATTCATTGACTGTGTTCTTAGCCATGCTAGCAGCTTGCTCTATGGATGCCGGGCTACCACTTTGGTCCAGACTGATATATCTCAACAACTACATGGATTGCCATGAATTTTTGGTAAAAACGTTCATATTTCCCCTCAGGATGAAATATATTACCTTTGGTGGTCACTGACCTTCCTTTGGTTTATGACCAAATACCTGCAAAACTTATGACACTCCCATCAGCCTCAGCTGTACTTTATGTTAAGTGCTAATTAGCAATCGGTAGCACGCTAGCACGCTAAACTAACATAATGAACATGCTAATCATTACACCTGATAAATAGCAGCGTTAGTCATAGCAGCTTTGTCATAAAGTGAGCATGTTGCCATGTTTTTGTTAGCATCTAGCTAAAAGCTCCACCCCTACAGAGCCAATAGCATGGCTGTAGAACGCAGTCTCAACTTCCTCCAGTACGCTTTCAAATAGTACACTGTGTACACAGCGTGTACTTATTTGCATAATACGTGAATTGCTACAAGGTAAATCCAACACGGCTGTTGTGCATTTACATGGAAATGACAATTGCAACATTTGACAGCTTCTTCTTCTCCTCCTCTTCCTCTGTCTTCTTCTTAATGGCAGATGCAGCCAGGACGGAGTATCAGCCAAAATGGCGACCATTGAGGATGAGAAGTGTCCTTTGACCTGTTTTCAGTACAGCATCCTGGTACTCATAATACGTTGTATTTCACCATGTTGTCAGTGTGAACACGCTTATGCACTCAGAATAGCAAGTGTAATTTCAAAAGAATATTATATATAATATATATAGGTACTTTGTTCTTTAAATTATTTTACACCTGATTTCTTTTTTTATAAATCCCTCCAAGGGTGCAGTCTCTACATTTGATGCTGCTTTCAACCTCATTTGCACTCAGCACAGGTGAGATCGTAAAAAACACGATAGAAAACAGAAAAGGTCAGGATCAAGGACGCGTCTTCTCCCTTTTCTCTGCAACACTTTGGGAATTTACCTAAGTTCATATGGACAGATTCTGGTTTGAGTCCTTAACCTTTAAAACAATCGTAAAAGATATGAAATGTTGTCTATTAAAGTGGACTGGTGGAAGTGTTGAATGTCTGCCATAATGAGAATTAGAAACCTGGAAAATGGCTGAAATCGTCTTAAAGCTCGTCAGGACGCCCTACATCCTGCCACGGCCGGGTTTAACTACTTCATTCTTTACTGCGTCATAAAATCAATGCTCATATTGCACCGGAGAACGAGGGGAAAGGACACAATCAGTGTTGTTCATAGTTAAATGAACTATGTATTATTCCAACAAAGTACATTGACATGTGTTCCCCCCTGGCGTGCTGCGATGCCTCTCAGGTACGCCGTGTTCATATTTTCTGTATCACATATTAACATCTATGATAGACGTCTGCGTCTGCATTTGATATTAAATATGAGGATCAGCGACTAAGATCTCGTTGTGGCGCTGTAATTTCCCCTGACCGCAAAACACACCGAGGCTTATCTTGCTTGTGTAAAAAGACCAAGACCTCATATACGGTCCCACGCTTTAGTCTGAAGAAAAGAAATGCTTTTCAGATGACATATCAGTTTTTATGGTTTCATGCTTTATGACAGATAAATATTAGCGGCGTTAAACCAAACCTCTGGGGTTTGCTGCATGAAAGCGGCTGAATTTGATTGAATACTTCGAGACTTCACATTGGACGACGTCAACAAGTCACCCAGCAATCCTTATTGCATATTTGTACGGCAAAAACACAGAAGAAAAAAAACTATTTAGATGGAAATAGTTTGATTGTAGTTTCAAAAATGCAGACTAAACTAAGCCGAGAAGGGTTTGCCTTTTTAAAGGAAGATATAGTAAATGGCACTACTTATGATTACCAAGAGGTCATTTTTGACCACAGAACTATATTTCTGAAGTGGCATTTTAATCCGCTTCAAGGTTTATTATTGGGCACCCTCTCCACAGGCCCACATGTTCAATGGATCCCTGTGTGGCCCTGCTGTCTGCGTTTAAACCCCGGAAATGCACTCTGTGAAAGATCTCCAGTGTCAGCCTGGTTGGAGAAACCGCCTGCCTCAAGAAGAGATCCTAACAATTATATCAAAATTCATAGCGACTGTGCCAACTCATTTGAACGTAAAGCCATTACTGCACATGTGACAGACTACACCCGTAAGAATTATCACTACTCAATTTGTTATAGTGACCAGCACAATGGTCCGCTCTGGAGCTGGATGATAATGGATGATGCTTTGTCAGCCACATTCAGAGACATGTAATTGCAGCAAGCCCTTAGTTGATAAAAAAAGAATAAATCTCTTCAGTCACAATAACTGTACGGTATCCATCCGCAGCCCTGAAGCCTGGCCCGTCTCTAAAAACCCCCGGAGGAAAACATGGATGAAGAATAAAACCTGGCGAGTTCACAAACAGACTCAAGAGGACAGCGCAGAGCAGAGGATCACCGATGCATTTCAAGATTTTATTTCCAAAACATTGTTTCAATATAATGTGTATACAGATAGTCGATTTGGAATGGGTCTTATTAGAGTGTCGGTGATATTTGCTAAACACATGGTCATCCATTATTTTTCTACACCTGTTTATTCTTTCCAGGATCCCAGGAATGCGGAAACCAACTGAAGCATTCAAAGAGTGAAATAAAGTAAAAGTCAAACAGCAACTAAAAGCTATAACCACATTAATGTCCATTGAATCCTCATTGAAATAATTCTGCTTCCATGATACATGAAGTAATGTAATATTTCTGTTTTCATGCAGGCTAGAGACAAGGTAGGCTTACCCAGAGGCCTCCATGCCCGCTGCAGATACATTTAAAATGTAACATTAAATTCTAATCACAATAAAGAATATGTTTCCAAAATGGGTTTAACAAACATGTGGGACCTGTATGTTCACAAATATATCAGCTGTACAGTTTGTATACAACATCTGTCTGTATCTATTTTGGTTGTCAAGTTGAGCTTTGCATTTTATTTGTGTTGGATTACTGAATGAGGGGGGGGGGGGGGGGTTGAGTGAGGCTATTATCATTCAGCCCCCGGGCTCACTTTCAGGATCCGTTTTGATCTTCAACAAACAAGTCTGAGCTCTTGTCAGCCGAGGATCTACTCAGACTGCTACCGCTTGACTTTGCCAATTGATTCATCAACTTATTTCTGATTGGTTTCCTGACAGCTTCCCAGATTCCTCTGATAGCTCTACTTCCTGCCTTGAGGTCAAACTGTGAGGCTGTTTTTATAGGACGTGTTCTGTGAGCTTAGTTAACCCTCACACACACACTCTGCTGCTCAGTCAATATTTCAGCGCGCTGCAACGTGGATGGTATGAAATATCGATTAAGGTGCAGCACTGGAAAAAATTGGAAGCAGACTTTGTGATTTATATTGCTCCTTGATTTACCAAGTGGAATCATTTTCAACATTCATTATCTTCTGCACATTCCTGCTGCTATTGTGGGAGTCTGGAGCTCCAAAGGAGGGTGTTGCCCTCTGCTGGAGGAAGACTGAACTACAGTGCAGCGCTGAGCAGCTTCTGTTTGGACTGAATAAAAACATAAAAAGAAAGTAGTTGTAACCCCCCCCCTTCAGCTGACGCTTTAGAGACAGTGCAGAATAAACAGAAAATAGGGGCATTATCAAATCTAATCTAGGTTTGATGAGGTGATTGGTTAATAGGTCACTCGTCTGACTGCTGCACAGACAAGAAATATCCACCCCGAATTACGCAAACAGGTGTAATTAAAACACAATATAATGATCCATTCTACAACAATTTCACATTTCCAAACATCCAAGCATGTAATATGAAAATCAAAAACCTCTGAGATCTCAGGAATAAATTAAATTGAAAAAAATATAAAAGAAAGAGTTGAGTTCTCAAATGTCCTTACCGCCCCCCCCTGTGCACAAACAATGTCCAGCGAAATGGACTCCAAGTGAACTGTGATGTCCGATTGAGATGAAGATTCCTCTCAGGCGAAGGTAGACGGTAAGCTGAATGGAGATGGGGTGAGTGGTGGCAGGCAGGACGACACCTCTGCTTCCAACGAAGAAGCTATACAAAAAAACAGCCCATGCACATGTGCAGGACAATAGTTCATTACTAAATGTACTCAACTGGGCCTGCAACCCGCATGGCTGTAAACATCACACACAATATAACAACTAATTAGCGAACATACATAACTCAAGGCATTCAATTACAATCATTACATCTCATGAATGTTTTTTGTATTCCCTTCAGATTTATCCTGACAGTTTTTTTTAGTAAAATACACAATTTACTCCTAAATATGTCGAGCATTCATGCTAACAAAGCTAGCACGCAACGGTAAAAGCATTTAACTTCAATCAACTCACCAGGATATCAAATGTTCAAAGTTCTAAGAATCTCTAGGCGAAACTGCAGCTCTTCAATGACTCGTCGTTCCACATTCAATTTAAAGTTGTTAACTTTATTCGATCGGAATCTAACTACTCTTTTTCCTCCTCACAACTCCTACCATACTCGAGCACAGACGACGGAAAAAAAAAACGAAGATCCTCTATTAAGAGACGGATTATCACTACTATCGATCTCTGTGCATTGAGTCACAAAGTTCGTATATTAAGGATAAGATTGACTCTCCTAGCACTTTTCTGTGTACAGAGGAAAAAACGGCTATGTGACAACCTGTCGACCTCACTTAAGGGAACAGTAACATAGTTCCAAAACATAATAATTAAGATCCAGATTAAATTATTATTCTGGTTACATAGTGATATCTATTATGATTGTGCATATAGAGTCAAATGGCACTCCGCAGGATTTTGATAACCATTCTTCCTGTAATGAAATTGCTAAAAAATCTATCTTGATGAAATCTTCCTGCACAATGTGTTTGTGCTGCTAAATCCTTCCCCCAATGACACCACACAGTTCTGACTATTCCCATTAATATTTATATGTACTAGTTAGATGACACAGTTCATGTTAACAAAGCATGCTGACTGCCTCAGTTATGACTATTACAAACAATGCTATTCCTGAACATCTAAAGGATGACCTAGTTCTGTTTTCTTCCATCTCGCTCTGAATTAATCACAGCTGACACATTTAAAAGCTCCGTGTTTGGACGTAGGTGTTATTCTATCCATCTGAATAGTTGAACTGAATTTAGTCCCTTTATCCATTATATTCAGTTTTGATACTCAAACACAAGTGGGCCACAGTTTGAAGACATCAACTTGAGGAATAAATTTACATTGGATTTACTGTGAAACACCTATGATCATTTCCACCTCCTTGCTTATGTAATTGTATGGTGGAAGAAGTATTCAGACCCTTTACTTAAAGGGACAGTGTGGGGGATTTGGTGGCATCTAGTGGTGACGTTGCAGATTGCATCCGCCCACTATCTTTACCATAATAACACTACTTTCTCTAGAGCCAATGTTTTTCTGTTTGTCCGTTCTGGGCTACTGTAAAAACATGGCGGTGCAACATGAAGCGGACCCACTCCCTCTACGGATCCATCTAACGAAAACATAGTTATGAATATTATATTCCATTTCTGCTAATAGATCACTCTTAATGCTACACTGGCCCTTTAAGTAAAACTATATTGTATTGTATCAGTAATGTATTATATCTGCCTATACCACATTACTTCACTCAAAGCTCCCAATATTCACATTATAATACATCATGATAGTAATTATAAAGCATTATAAAAATATTATAATGTATTACAACTATGACAATCACAATATACTATGATCTTTACCAAAAAAATCTTAGTAAGTGATCATTAAAGTATTATGATACTTGACCTTGAGTCATTCAAAAATGCTTTATAATGTGATTATTGTTAGAAAGCATTATGAATATTTATGAATAGGGATGCACGATCTGACTTTTTAAGTCCCGATACAAATACGTGGGCTTTCGGTATCGGCCAAAATTAACCTGAATTACGATTCCAGTACATAATGTGAATATAAACATAGAATTGAGTTAAATAGATCTGCTCCATTGTCACCGATATCCAGCAATTTGACTCAGCACCCCTATTTATGAGTCATTATACAGTGCTATAAACATATTATAAATGAGTATGGGTATGTTTGTATTGCATTAGATATGGGTAATATTATGGCCATCATAGAAAGTTTTACCACTTGTGGTATTCATACCGTGTGAAAATACTCCATTTCAAAAGTTCTGCATTTAAAGCATATACAAAGTGTAAATAAAGTATTAAAAGTAGAAATACATTATGCCGAACATCCACTTTCAGGCTGTATTAACATATCTTTATTGATTTATTTTTATCACCCAGGAAAATGTAATCAGCGTTTTTGGGTTAGCTCGCCAAGGTGGTGCTGATTTTAACTATTTAATATGATGGCCATGTTGTGTTTGTTTCTTAAAACAAGTTGATTTTTTGCTTTTTTAAATCTGCCTGTCTAGTCTGATTACTTCAACCTGTTTTCGACAACTTGTTTCAAGAACCTTTTAAAAATGAGGATGAGAATCTTGAGAGAATAAGTGACTTGCTGCTCAGACTCAAGAAAATGTCTCCTCTAGGTAATTCATAAAACCAGCTCACTTCTGCATTCACACTTGTTTTAAGAAAATAAGTAATAATTAAGACTTCCAGGACTCACTAATAAACACACATTACTTTGTTTGTCTTTTACAGTGTTTGCACGATGCAAAATGTTAATCTACAAAGAAACTCGGGTAATGTGTAGAGGGGAAAAAAGTACAATATTTTTGTCTGAAACGGAAAGTAATGTACAGTTACCACTTGATATTGTACTTGAGTACAGTACTTGAGTACTCATTCAGCATTGCAGCCAAAAATGATCAGCTGGGGTGTTGTGGATTCTGTGGTGATCTGCATCTGAATCTGCATATTACTCCACATTTCCATATTAAACCATATGTCAACCTGAGGTTCCACAAGTTTGTGCTGTAGTTATAGCACCTCCTGCAGGCTAAATGCTACTTCTTGACTTGAAGGAGGTAAAGATGAAGAGCAGGAGGTAGCAGGTGGGCAACATTTCATTGGATGTATACTGAAGGGCACGAGGGTTTGTCCAGGTCTTTATCTGGCTCAAACTAAATATATGGAACAAACAACACAAAATAAAAGATTCCAGGGAAGATGAGGCATTTCGAAGGTCAATGACTTCAGTGAAGTGTTTCACATGTGAAATTGAAGGAAATCAACCTGATTCCAACCCTTAAGCACTTATTTATAGTTTGGGGAGGGAAATCATGGAACAGCTCACTGAGACCAGTTAGTACAGCACCATGTCCTCTCTTCTCTAGGTGCTGTCATGTTGCTGACATATCATGATGAATAGAGTACTGACAAGGTCTCAGTATCACCTGACAGCAGTGGCGGGCTGTGCATTTTATACCTGGGCCTTCACTACTGTCCTGCAGCTGAAATACCACCTTATAACCTCATGATGACGCCACAGCTATACGGTTATTATTCGTTTTGTAGAAATATGCTGACGATTTTTACAGGCATTAAACGTATAAGGATTATGTGTGTGTGTGCTCATTTGCAATAGTGTTGCGTGTGTCATAGAGCAAAGGTTTGAATCTCCGGGTGAGGCACTCACGCGCTCCCCGTACAAAGATGAAGCTCTGGCACACAGGTGGTTAGTTTAAACTCATAACTAGATGTGTTGTGAAACTGATAACTCCGTGGGATATTGTGTAGCAACCTGCAGGAACAGCATCTTCTCTGTCCTGAGAACTGGAGGTCTCCCACATACACAGGGGCCCCAACCCTGGCGTGTGTGTGTGAAGATAATGAGTCCCTGTGCAGGACAAGGTCAACTCCTCATGAGAATGAATAAAGAAACAGGGAAATGATAGGACGGAGCTCACAAACACGGAGAGGAGAGATGGATATGCCGAGCCCTGACTTTGTGTCTGTTGCTAGGGATATTTAATCAATTATTGTGTTGTGTGAAACCATAGAATTATGTTTTTTATGCTTTGATGCTTGACTTATTAAATTGTTAATACTTATAGATCGTCTACCGTCTTCTGTTCATCGAATGTAATTCCAATCAAACGATCTGCGCGGGGTCCTTCTGAAGGTGTAGTCTTTTGGAGTCAGATTATACGGTGGGCTTTTAGCCTGAGGGTAAATCCCCAACAGTTTCTAGGGCTGTAACTATATACGTATTCGTATTAAACCGTTCGGTACGAGGCTTACAAACCGAACAATACGTTTGAATAATACTAGTGCATTTGGAAAATGCAGAAGCTTAAATTCTAGGAAATATAATGTTTTCTGCGCTCTTGTAGAAGACAACGGTCTGTGTGACCTCTGAACCGGAACAAAAAAGTGTTCTGGGAGGCTACGCTAACTAGCTTAACGGGAAAACAACAGCAGCAACACGCATTCTGCTACACACTCAAGGGCACGGGCAACATGTCAAACTAAAGATCTGATTGGTTGAAGAATATGACAATCAACAATATCGTCCCCATTCACTTAAACTGCAAAGGGATGCACTTGTGAGTCTGCAGGCCTGGGTCTCTGTTCTTACCTAGAGACACAGAGGTGAGATCTGATTGGATAAAAGCTCTACTTAAAACAAGCTGCACTGGAAGCAGAGCAACTGAGGAAGACAGTAGCTGTGCAATGAGAGAATAAGATAATATTTTTATAAATTACAATACATGTAGTGTATTTAAGAAAAAATATTAAATGATAAAATAGCTATAACTTTGTGATTCTGTTTAGATACAGCCCAGCACTGAATATAACGTTAACGTTACCGGCAGCTTGCTGCTGCAATATAACGTTACCGGCAGCTTGCTACTGCAATATAACGTGACCGGCAGCTTGCTGCTGCAATATAACGTTACCGGCAGCTTGCTGCTGCAATATAACGTTAACGTTACCGGTAGTGGTGTAACGGACCACGGATCGATCCGTGATCGCTTTCGGATCACATCTCACGTTTCGGATCACACCTCACGGTTCGGATCACACTTCACGGTTCGGCACACTTGTGAACCGCGGATTAATTGATTTTTTTTTTTTACAGTTTAATCATTATAGTGTGTAATAAAGTTGTACTGCTGCTGTTCCTTTTCAAGTAACAAGTCCCCGAATATCAATGCAGTGTAATTGAACAGATATAAAGCAGTAGTGTGTTCATGTGAACAGAGCTTGTTAGACTTTTTTGATGCTGTAGACCACACGTGTCAAACTCAAGGCCCGCGGTCCGAATCCGGCCCACCACGTCATTTTATGTGGCCCGCGAATCCACCAGCAAAAAAAAGTTGTTTTTTTTAAATTTTCGAAAACAAATTATAAATTAGACTTGAAAATAAAAATATCCCCATGGTCAAAATTATGAGATAGAAAGTTGAAATTATGAGATAGCATGTTGTCTGTGTACCGACATTAAAACTATCACAACAGGTGGACAGGAGAGGGAACAGACCGTAAAGCGGTTTTCCAACAAGTGACTGAGTTGAAAAAGATCGACAAATAATCCCAAAATGTCCACGAAGAGAAAAATTGATGCAGAGGGAAGAAGATGTAATTTAAGATGGGAAAGCGAATACATGTCTGTGCTTCAAGGAGAAAAACGGGTCTGTCTTCTGTGTTATGATGCGTGTTGGTGATGAAGGATACTATTCATGTCGGCATTTTGACACCAAACATGGAGCTAAATTTAGCCTCCAAGAAAAACATCAAATTGTCCAAGAATTAAAAGGCAGACTGCAATCACAGCAGAATATATTTACAAAAGCTACAGCCCAGTGCATGCTAAAGGTCTGTGAGCAGGTGAGCTCCGACCAGATAGACTTTTACAAATGTCAGTTTGTGAAGAAACACCATCGCAGACCGAGTTCAGGAACTAGCAGCAATCTAACAACACAGCTAGCCGAAGAGACGAGCAGGTACTTGTATTTTTCATTAGCTGTTGATGAAAGCACAGACAACACGGATACAGAGCATCTATCAGTGTTTATAAGAGGCTGAAGGCAGACTTGACTGTCAGTGAGGAGCTCTTGGATGTAGCTGCCATGCACGGGACGACGGCAGGGAGGGACATTAGTGATGCAGAGAGGTGACAAAAATAGCTTTGAACAAAGTTAATGTAATGACTTGTGTTTGATGATATTTGTCTTTGTTATTTTCTTTAATAGTTTAATCTTTGATAGAGTAATGTGGGTTTCTTAACCCTAAATTAAAAGGATTTATGTTATAATAACAGAAATGTGCTTAAATATCATTTTACATTTATATAACTGCATGTACAATATTTTTACACCTGAATAAACAATAATCAAATGCAGAGAGAGTTATTTAACAATATGTTAGGGAGTAGTTACAGTTATACAGTCTTACAGTTACAACCGGCCCTTTGAGGGAAACCATGATGCTGATGTGGCCCGGAGTGAAAATGAGTTTGACACCCCTGCTGTAGACATTGGCTGTTTTCTTTCAATATTGATCAAAGGACGAGGGTATCAACAAACCTCATGTTGCACTTAAACTTAACAGAATTGAGTATTCTTGAATGTTCTATTTTTATTTATTTATTTCATTTCAAATTGGAATTCTTCAATATTTTTGTTTTCATGTAAGACTATAGCCCAAAGTTCTTTGCTTTAAGTATTCTTGAAGTTCTTTAATTAATGAATGGTTAGCAAAGTTATATTTGTCTCCTCCCCTTGCTGATCCGAACTCTGACTCAAGAACCGTGATCCGAACCGAACCGTGAGGTTTGTGATCCGTTGCACCCCTAGTTACCGGCAGCTTGCTGCTGCAATATAACGTTAACGTTACCGGCAGCTTGCTGCTGCAATATAACGTTAACGTTACCGGTAAGGCAAGGCAAGGCAAGTTTATTTGTATAGCACATTTCAACAACAAGGTAATTCAAAGTGCTTCACATAAAACCATTAAAAGCATCAAAACATAAGGCAAAAGTAAAGGAGATTTAAAAACAATTAAGAACATATATTGAAACAATAAAAACAGTCATTAAAACACTAAAAAAAAAAACAGTGTAAGAAATGAAATACAGTAGTAAAATGCAGAAATGCAGGTTATCCCTATACACAGAATTATTCACACAATATCTACGTGTTCCAAACTTTGACTTGCGATAGTTGATACTCAGGAAATCACCGGGATTCGACTTTCAGGGCGCAAACAATCAGTGTGTATGGAATACACCCGAGTCACTGATCTGAGCACCCCTGTTAGTCTACACAGTGAGATACACTAGTCAAGTATTTTCCACCTCAATTCTTAGTTTCTGTTAGATCCAGTCATTCACAAGTACAGTTTATTTCATACAGTTTTATCACAACAGTTTTATCACATTGCGGGACTCTAACCCGGCCTCCCTGAGGTCTTATTTAGTGTGGGACTCCGACCCCGCCTCGGGACTCTAACCCGGACAATTGGAGGCGGGACTCTAACCCCGTCTTGACGCGGGACTCCAACCCGGTCTCAGGACTCTAACCCGGCCTCTCTGAGGTCTTTCAATGATGCTTACACTTTTTATCGGTTTACCAGGACTTTTCAGACATCGTAAAGTAACATCACTACATTTTGTGTTTTCAATCAGCAGTATTTGGAAATTGATTAATGTATTAATTGAATCTGGTTTAATTAAAGGCAGCAGCAAACAGAAAAGTCTTCAATGTTGATTTAAAGGAGCTGAGGGTCTCAGCAGACCTGCAGCTTTCTGGGACTTTGATCCAGATATGTGGAGCAGAACAACTGAACGCTGCTTCTCCATGTTTCGTTCTGACTCTGGGAACAACTAGTGGGAACGGTAGTGGTGTAACGGATCACGGATCGATCCGGGATCGGTTAACAGGAATAACAAACAAAATATCAAAACGCCTTAAGGATTTGGTGGATAAGAAGTACAAACGATACTACCTGTAGTGCTTACACAACTAAGCACATGCTACCTGGTAAGGTAAATATTGAGCAACACAGCTTTCTTTTCTGTAGAATTCATATAGCAAGTTCAGTGTCCTTACAGAATATTAGGATTGTATCGACATGAGGTCTTTGGGACTTAGACATACAATTGATTGCATATGTTTGACTCCCATTTGTTCACAACATAATGCAAACCAAGGAAGGATGTGGTCAGTAATAAAATCACAAATAAGAGGCCCACTTTTATTTAGTTTTATTTTTTCTCCACGATTTCCAAAAAAACGTATCTGTGACGTAACTGCAGTTCAGGCAGACGTGAGTAGTCGATCCCAGGACTCGGGCAAAGCAGAGCAATGTTTTCATGCCTGCTGAAGACCTGCGCTAGTCACTCTGCCATGGCGCCCGTGATGTCGCTGATGAAGGAGTGGACATCCTAGCATCGTGTTTTAATTCGCTTTAGTGAGAGGTATTCTGTGCGTTTTGCTACTCCAGGTTTGAATTTAATTGAATTTATCTCTGAACCCGCCATGACCGTGGAGCAGAATGTCCTCCAGCAGCATTCTCAGAAGGTAAGTTTACTGAAGCTAACTTGGTGGCTAGCTAACGTTAGCCTAATTGTATAGCCGCATAGTTGTAGGGCTTAAAGTACCCGTAGAGTCGGCTAGTCTGCTTCTTAGTTAGTTAGGTATACATTGAATTGTTTTGTTTTTTGGTTACGGGCTGTTGCCGAGGAGCTGTTTCTAAATCTTAAGTAAATCTATTTGAACTAGGCCTGACGTTAGCCTAGCGTAAAGCGTTATCCAATATTATGTTGCTAGCCAACGGTAGCTAACGGCACTACGTAACGCTAGCTAGTGTGAAAGTAAAGTTAAACCATAGCCTTGTTTCTGTACGTTGGGTAACGTTGACGATTGGCAGCAGTTCATACGTATTAATGCGGAAAAATGCTTCCCTTTGTAACGTTAGCATCCTGGGCTAACTGTGTCGTCTGTAGAAATACACAAGGCCGAGTGTCAGTGACAGATTTAACGTAACGTTAGTGTCAGTGTCGTCAACTTAGTAGTAAGTAACGTTACGTGGTTTATTTTCACGGGGCACTTTGCTGAGAACAACGTTAACGTTGAGTTTTGGAGAATTGGATACGCCGTGTTTGTGTATGCAAATGTTTCCGAGGTTACTCATCCCATATCTGATATCTTTGTTTACAAAGCATGGCCAGCGGCGGAGGTAGGGACACAGCCTCGATGCTGGGCGGGGATTGAGTAACGTTAGCCAGATAGCAAGCCAAGTGTGTGATGGTTCACAACTGAGGAGGCAGATTATTAGGTTACATTTGATCATGGTCTTAGTTTACGAAAGTCCATTTGGGGTCGATTCCTTTGGCTTCTAGAATTCACACCATACCATGACTGATTTTGCTTAAATGTAAATTAGATTAGATGTTTCCTCTGCTAGTCCACATGTGAAGAAATAATACTTTTGCATAAGAGTAAGGTTATGTAATCACAGTCATGTTTTACCACACTGTATGCAATTAAGTACATCTGTTCACTAACGGTGTTTAAGTGTGTAAAACCAAATCTGACATAGCTCACTTATGTTAAAAAAAACCAAACACTTGAATATCTGATGGGTTGATGACAATCAGAAGTTTGGAGCATGGGCAAAAATAAACACTGTTGAAAAATCTGTTGATGATTCAAAGTGTTACACAAACCCCATTATGCAGTCTGACCTTTTGGGGCTGAAATGAATCCATGGGTAACAACAATGACATGACAGGATTTATACAGTTTTGAGTAATTTTAGTACAAGTATGAATATAATGCCATAACTTATTAGCTTTTAAGATTTGTTTTGACAATGCACGTGCACATGCAAGTGTTTTGCAGTTGTGCTCTATTATTAGATTGCTTCATGAGAGCATGGTGTGGTGCAGGTTTTTATGTGGTGGCCTGTAGATAGTGAAATGTTTAAAGACCTCTTCTGTTTCTGTCTGTGCAACTTGTTTTTTGTTTGCAACTCCTGCACATGCAAATCGGCCGTGAGAACCCGATACTAACCTGCTGTAAAGCTCCACAAGTTGTTCCCTGTACCAGGGTATGTAGAGAATTATGTTATTCAACTTCCCCTCACACTTCACTGACCCTGCCATCCTTCTAGTTTCTGACAGTGACCAAATCACACGGTCATCTTCATGTTTACTTGTCTCCAGTGGTTGAACCATGCTCAGAGATTTTATAAGCACACCAGTTACAATGATGTGAATGTTTTGTAAGGAATCTATTTAGGATCTCAGACACTGCAAACACAGGCAGCCATCATAGTTTCACTGACCTGCTGTTATTGGAGCCTTTGTTAAAAGCTGTGTTTTCTTCAGTTTTTTTGATAGTTTCTCTCCATTTTATTTTAGACAATGTATCTCCTAATAAATAGTGCTGATTGTCAAGCATTGTCTCCGGGATACTTGTTATTGTCTACTGTGACATGTCGGATAAGTCAGAGTCGTGCTTGCTCTATGAGGTTGCTAGAGAACACTGTCATAGTGTCATGTGCCAATCTATCACTTTGACCTAACATGCTACATGAGTATTAATCTAAGTTGGGTATACTTGCCTAATATGCCATGAGCATGGTCACAGACAAATTGTCCTCCCAAATTCAATTTTTGCCTACCTAACATGTAATTCAGTTTACACTCTAGTATGATGTAATTATGCACAGGGGTTGTTGACTTATGTTGGAAACTAAAAATAAAAAAGTGATATGAACGATATAACTTGCCTGCACCAGCTGACATTTAATGTGTCATTTCCAAATAGCCGTGCTGTTATTTTGTGTCTCTGGTGGCAAGAAGATACATCTGACATCACTGTAAACAAAATGTTGTGTATGTGGCAATGTGATATCAGGCCATGTTCACCCTTGGGCTGCATAGAGAGCACCTTTTCCCCAAGCTCTCGGGAAGAGTGCCGGGCTTTGAAGCACATTTTACACAGTGGACAAACGGAATTACAATTTCCGGTCCGTCACGTGATGCCATTGGGCCCAAAAATACTTTTTCACATACACATTCACAGACTGAAAGAGATGCCTGTAACTCCCCGGATATTAAAAAAACAAAACAACTAAACCAACTCCCCAGTACTTTATTTAAATCATTAAGTCCTAAAAGTTGAAGAATGCACCAGTAGCTGAATGAGCCCGTGAAAGAGGCTGGACCGAGGCCTAGGAGGCGGGGTTAAAGTAAAAGCTAGTGAGCTGGCTCTATGGGCCCCATAATGCAGAAGATCGATGGAAGATCTGAGTCATTTTTTACTCGGAAATCAAACTTTTCTTGCGTCCTGCGCCACTGAGCAACTTTGCTACGACGCTGTATCCAGTTCTCTTTCTACATCCATGCCTTCTCTCAGATCCGAGGCCTGTTGCCTTGAGAATTCAGTAGTGTTGGTGAATTGCGTTAGCTGATGTTTAATTAAGGAGCTGTCCAGATTTGTTCACCTTTATTATTTCACATGCAAGAGCACAGCACAAAACACATGTTGGATGAAAGCTTGTTTTATGTTGCTTTAGAACATGTAATTTTCCCATGTGGGAATGGGTTCCGTTGCCTTTTGTGTAGTAGCAACTCCATAAAAAGTGTGTAAAAATGTCTGTGACGTAGACGGTCTGCGGCGTTGACATGGGTGCGTGTAGTGCAGTGTGAAAACCACCTCCAGTATCAGGTCCCAAACCAAAGAAGACCCCTTTAAAGTGACACTCTTATCTGCTGCTTGCTGCACCTGTGAGAGCTTCAGTCAGTGCTCCTCTCACTCAAGACTCAGCCTAAGACTTGTACCTTGAAAACAGACACTAAGTGCTCTCCCGCATTATTTATAGTGCATTCATTCAGGCCTCACATTGCAGGTTAAGTGTGTGTGTGGTGAGGCCATGCGGTCCAGCTGGGTTTGACATCAGTAGGTCATCAGACTTCAGTGGGCTCATTAATAGGGATGAGAATCGACAGGTCCGATTAGAGGCTCAGATTAGATCATTTATCTGTGCTTCAAGTTCATATAAGTCATGTTAAATTAGAATTTATAATATTGTGATTTGACATTAGGATTATTCTGTGATTTGTAGATACTGATGCCCTCTCTCCCATCATGCTCTGCTCTGAACTGCCTCGTATCTTCCTCTCTTCTTCTCCCTTCAATAGCACCAGCAGACTCTACTTAACCAGTTGAGGGAGGTCACGGGCACCACAGACGTTCAGCTGCTTCAGCAGGCGCTGCAGGTACACCATGAAGCATTACACATGTATACATATACACACTGTTCTCTTGCTGTTTGTCCTTCTGTATGCAGAGACAGTTTCTGTTTGCAAGCTGTTTTCAACACAACTCATCCAAACACACACACACAGCAGAAACAGACGCTCCGCTCTCACAGAAGCATCATCGCATGTTCCTTGTAGGGCCGTTTCATGTAAGAGACAGGTGGGAAGCTTTTCTACCTCAAACACACATTTAACCCGTTCATATGAAACTGCTGGTCCATGTTAATCTCTGGTCGACACCGAGAGTTTACAAATTGTTCCACACACGTTGCTACTAATGCACAATTACACAGTTTTACATTAGATAAACACACTTTGTCGATCTTACTGCCTTCTTTTTAGATGAGCAGTTGTAATCCTCAACTCTTGGAAGCATAAGCTGTCGTAAACAGCAGCTGAAGTCAGGTTCAAGTTCAAGTGGAGTGTTCCTGCTATTTGTTGTCCTGTGTTTATTCCCAGCTGACATGAGCCTCATCAAACACATTGTTACTGCAGGTGAGCAATGGAGACCTGGCCGAGGCTGTTGCATTTCTGACGGAGAAGAATGCCAAGGTTCCTGAGCAAGATGAAACGACCTACTACCAGACGTCTCAGGTGGCCAGCGACAGATACATCAGCGTCGGCAGTCAGGCAGACACAAGTGAGCGGCTTACCTAAGCTTTGAGGCCCGGAAGTTCAAGAGACCTCACAGGGATGATTAAAAGAAGACAGAAACATGTAATTTTCAACTAGCTCTGAGTCATCGGCATGTGGGCAGTATGTGGAAACAAACAGCGCCTCGGCCTTCCCCTTGCCGCCACTGCCCAGAGCCCTCGGCTCGTTTGCTGGCAGACTTTTGCTGGCAGATTGGGTGGAGGCAACATGGAGGGAAGCCAACACTGCGATGACAAAGCTGGCTGAAAATGAGTATCCCTTTAAAGAAAATGTGAAAAAACCTTTTTAGAACAACACGGTTTGAACACTTCCAGAAACCATGTAAAATCCTGTTCATGCAAACAAATTCCAGCTTTGTGTGTTTTATTTCATGCAGATGTGATTGACCTGACTGGGGACGATAAGGATGACCTGCAGAGGGCCATTGCCCTCAGCCTAGAGGAGTCCAACCGGGCGTTCAGGGAGACGGGCATCACTGAGGAGGAGCAGGCCATCAGCAGGTGGGCTCAGCAGCATGACTGACTAATGACAAAACATCTGACCAAACTGTTTCAAAACAGTTTTACCAATCCTTAAATGAAAATGAGTAACACAGGACCCCTATAGTAATCAGGGATGTCCTGAGCCCATTGTGGAGGAGCATCCAAGCATGTTTTAATGGATCGTTCCGGGTAAAAATAAAGCTGATCAAGATCCGATCCTTTCTTTACTGTACTCTTCTGTGTTTTGTCCACCTCAGCCTGCCAATGTTAATGGCAGCCGCACTCCACATTCGAGTGAAAATGACAGTTTGAATGTGAAAAATGATTTGTTAGCACCTTTGATCGATTGTGTGTCATCTGTACTCTGCCAGATCTGTTCTGAAGATTGTTTATGAGGTAAAACCACCTGATTTATCACATAATAGTTGCATGTAACAACAGATCATTTCTGTCAAAGAGAGCTCTGTTCAAACAACCGTTCTTACTGTCTTGAAAGAAATGCAGTTTTGAGATTGAGTCTTGACTATTTTGTACATTCCCAGACGAGGTTTGAGGTTTCATGACAAATAATGGAATGAATACTTGGAATTACCACTTAAACCTCATTTTTTCCCTTTCATTCACCGTCCAAGGTATTGCAAAGGGTCACCTAACCTGTAATTCATGTGATTAGCTTATTATGTCCCGATAAGGGAGAATAAAATCCTCCTGAATATAACATTTTAAATCGCAACCCTTAATATAAAAGTACAATGTGACCCGACCGAAGCACAATGCCAAGGAGCCACACCGGCAGTGTAATTAAGCCCCGTTGACACAGACCCCTCTAATGTCTAACTGTCGCTTTGGAGAAACGCCTTTGCATTTAAATAGGACTCGATCAGGAGAGGAGCATTGTGAACAGCCGTGGTGGAGGTCAGAGGTCAACGTCACTGTGACCTCACAGAGGAAGACCTGGAGGGAATTTGTTTCAAATTTGGCATAAACGTCCACCTGGACTCAAGGATGAACTGATTGCAATTTGGAGGTCAAAGGTCACTGTGACCTTATAAACATGTTTTTGGCCATAACTCAAGAATTCATATGCTAATTATGGCGATTTCACACAAATGTTTCATAGGATAAAAATGATACAGGAATTACATTTTGGACAGACATGGATGTAAACTGCAGCATGAATGGTTGGTGTATTTTCTATTTGAAGATGAAAATAGCACGTTTTTGGAGATGCAGTGCAGGATAAACTGCAACAGGTGAACCACCGCTGAGTTCAGCTGGGCCTATTAAAGGTAGTGGTAGAAAGGTCTGGCAATGCTGAAATCATTTGGTAGAAACATAAGGTCCATTGCCTTGGACTGAATTTGTTTATGTTTTGACTTTTTTTTTTTTTTTAGAGTTTTGGAGGCCAGCATAGCAGAGAACAAGGCAAGTCTGAAGCGCACCCACACCGAAGTGTGGAGCGACTCACCCAACCCGCATGACAGGAAGAGGATAGACACCTGCCCCGTGGGGCTGAAAAATGTTGGCAATACCTGCTGGTTCAGTGCTGTCATACAGGTGCACACACACACACACACACACACACACACACACACACACACAGATCTGGTTACATATAAATGCATTCTGAACACACATTTGCAGATTCCTGTACACATTCATAAATCAGTCCAAGAGATTCTTGAACACATTGCGCACATGCAGATTGAGATGCAGATTGAGATTCAGCTACACAACTCTCCTCGCACATTTACAAATAGTTCTGCTACAATTATGGCCCCATAGGTCTTGACTTTTGCATTTCTTAGTGTGGTGCCATGTAACGGTAATGATCAAAGCTGTAATCTGGATAAGACGGTGTTCTGAATGTTTAGATGCTGGGAAGTGCTGGGACAGTTTTAGCCCAGCTGTCACAAAGACTCAGTGTCTTGTTTGCTGGTGGAGTCAGTGGTAGAATGTGACCTGAGCTGAAATATGCTAGATGAACACTGGATACACCATCACATGGTGTCATGTAAACCCCACCCTTGAACCTGATCCCACTGCACTTGGTGCCAGAACAGAAGTAAACAACTTTTTCTTTTTCAAATAAGATATCCAAATCTTGAAGACTTTTGTGTCTACTTTCATGTACCAAACGACAAACTAAACCATCATGACTCTAGTTTAAAGCAGGGAGAGTAAGTGGCTCTTGTTATACCGCTGCCCCAATGTGTGTAGTTTGTTACATGAAACAAAATCACACCAAACTAAGTTTTGATATTCTGGCTTTTTACGCTGAGTTTGATTATGTAGAACTTTCAATAATGCGTTTCCTTACTTTCCTACATCACCTTCGGCTGTTTTTCAGTACTTGCTGCAACAAGCACTATAGTATTCCAAGTAATACAGAAAGGTTACAGGTTGACGTCATATTTGTGTATGGTCCAACTTTAATTTCTGTTTTATGAACCACAGCTGGCAGAAGCATGAGACAAATTGACTTTCATGGGTTGGAATTGCTGGATGGGAAGTCTTGATATAATTGAAGAGAGCGTAAGCTTTTCATTAAGAACTGTGTTTTCATTAGGGAAATGTAGAGGATAGACACAAAGTTATTGAGAAACAGTATATTGCACATATAGCATGCATGTAAAGTGTACCAAGTAGTGTGAATGATTATACAAAGTTGAAACCTTATGGCAGGTATTGCAGCTTCTCGGCTTTACAGAGTGGAATACCACACTGTGTAAAAGGTCTTAAGTTATTATATGCCTGTTGGTGAGCGAGACCTCTCTATATTAAGACAACGCTGGAGTTTTCACGACAGTTAATCATGGTTTCTCTCTGACATGAAGCACTGTGTGTGGGCCAAGGCTGTCTTTATTATTGGATGTTATTAACATGTCTCTATTCCTCTTCAACCTTAAAGTCTCTGTTCAACCTGCTGGAGTTCCAGAGACTTGTGCTTAACTACTCACCGCCAGCCCGAGTGCACGACCTGCCTCGCAACCTAAAGGTAAGACCAGGGGGAGAAACCAAAAGTTAGATCACAATGCCATATTAAATACATTCTTTGGACAACCACAAGATGTTTGCTCATATCATAAAGTCTGGCGCAGTACGATTTTTATTTTATTCAATTGATGCATGAGATTGACACGAGACGATTCGTATGCCCATTTAACACAATCCGTTACATTTTTATCAACTCACAAAAAGCAACTCAAATATGATTTGACAATTTTATTACTGGCTCGGGTGAGCGGCTTGTCACTAAAAGGAGAATAGCTGGTCCACCTTAAAGGTCAGTCCACCTTAAGTGAGCCTGAGCTGAACTTCAGGGTCAAACCCTATTCACTTTAATCAGCAGCTACCAAGCGAGGCACGAGAACTTGGGTCTTGAGGAGTTGTATCATTTATTCACTGACCAAGAAACTGTACACACACTGCACTGCTACGTTCACACGCACTCTTTCTCTAAACCAGCCAGCGCACACTCGCAATCGTTACACCGTTGGCACCACTCGCTAACTCCACTAGCTAACACCGCTAACACTGTTTGACTGTTTAGAAAGGAAGTGTGCTTTGCCGGGAATGATGAAACAGACGTCCCTTGGGAATTTCCAAATAAACGCTGATCTTAAAGGTGATGATTTCACTTTGCATCAATGGTATAGAATCGTTGAACATTGAATCGATGGAGAGCGATGGATCCTTACAGCCCGAGCCAGACCTCTACCGTTCTACCAGCAATTACAAAGTGAGAGGGTGATGTTTTTAAATGCTTTTTGGTTCAATCGCCAGTGTGTGCCACATCGCTTCTGTTTCTATCCTTTCTAGTCTCTCACAGCTACCAGTGCTTCAGCTCTGGGGGCTTGACCCTCTTGGAGCTGTGAGCCAGCATTCAGCAGCTGTGGGAACATGCCCCAAGGTTACTGCAGCTTAGCGCTTCACCCCCGATAGTTCACGTAACTCACTGCTAGCAAGCTTCAAGAATTCCCTCCCTTTGAGAAATGTTTGATGAAACCTCCATGTTCAAATCAGAGATGCTCAAATGTGTCCAGCCACAGTCCGACTAGTTCTCAGTAGGGAGAATATGGACAAACCAAAAAGATGCTGTCGCTAATCTGGTCTAAGCCTCTGCTGTTGAAGTGTGTTTGTGGCAGTCCTCTCTTCATATTGTCCCTTTGGTCCTAACCACTGACCTTTTACTTCAGCAGTGTGACACTGCTAGTGCTTCCAATCTAATCTTCACATCAGCATCCCTGACTCACTAGCACGGAAAAACAAGTGTGATGTTATAATGCACCAAGTCACGTCACCTCCGTATCTCACCATCATGATGCCACTATGGTGACATTGCTACAGAGAAACTTTTATTTAAAACAACTTTCGTTGTTAAAAGTGACACATTTTCAAACAGGATATATGAAGAAACAAAACAATGGCTTACAGTTAATACAGCAGCCAATGGTGTACACATCATCATGTGAATGAGATTTGTATTATGCTCATGTAGTGTTGGGTTTGGTTCTGATCGGTCGTATTCCTGAAGCTCTCACCCAAATCACTTATCGAACCTTTTATCAAAGCAAAGACCAGTGTCGGTAACGTTAGCAGGTTTCTCAGTTATATCCGGCACTATTGCTGCTCATCTCATATACTGTAGCTGCTACAGAAGCTCACCCCTCAGTCATGTGTACATGATGAAAATACATTTTTAAAATGCTATAAAACGTTGAAAATAAAATTGCTGTATATTTTATCCATAAAGGATCACTGAAAACACTACAAACTATTTGGTAAGTCAGGAAAATGTTTTAAATCAACATTAACACCTCTATACAATAAGGCTGGTGATATTCCTTTGCAGGGGGGTATTTTCAGTTTCACTCTGAGATGAGGAACGCTGACTTGACTATTTGATTCACTAAATCGCTGATTGTTTTCACTTTGACCAGGAACACAGGAACCTGCCCTTCATGCAGGAGCTGAGGAACCTCTTCTCCCTCATGGTGGGGTCCAAGAGGAAATATGTGGATCCGTCACGAGCTGTGGAAATCCTCAAAGACGCCTTCAAGTCCAGCGAGTCGCAGCAGGTAAGCTTCTTTCTGCCAAAACCTGCTCCATACGATAGAACTCACCCAGCACAGGCAGTGTTTATTGAAGAGAACGCCATTATAGCAAGCAGGCTAGAGGTTATCTTCTTGTTACTACATAATATATCCTACGGAGGTCGGAACAGTTGGTAATCACTATCTGCAGCTGACATTTAAGACTATTAGTGCATAGTAATTACACACCAATCTCTAATCTTCTTATTTGAAGTCAATTTTTGGAGAAATTTGTCTTTCTGCAACAGGATAGCTCCTGAAGTCAAACAATGATTAGAAATGTTTTAGTCAGATGCTGAACTTGGACCTCATTGCTGCTGTTGATACAGTTGATCACCAAGTTGTTTTAAATGGACCGAGGAAACTCATTGGCTACTTCAATTATTCATTCTCATTGGTATCATTATGTTTTTCGGGTTGTTTGGGCAATTACGTTTTTGGCAGAAAATGAATGGTTAAGATTAATAGACTAGTCGATAAAATAATCAATAGATTGATTGATATAAAATGAGTTGTTACCGGCAGCTCTACTGTCCTTTTCATTCTCATGGACATAATATCTCAGGGATGCCTGGAGGGAGTTTCTTCAGATTTGGCACAAAAGTCCACCTGCACTGAAGGATGAACTGATCAGAGTTCTGTGGTCAAAGGTCACTGTGACCTCACAAAACATGGATTTGGCCCAAACCCAAGAATCCATATGCTATTATGACAATGTTGCACAAATGTCCAATGATGCGAGGCAGTAATTCTAGTTTGGTCTTATAATCAGCATGGCAGTCATCTGAGAAGCACTGGTTCTCACTAACCAGTGTGAAGAGGTGCTATGTAAATATGGTGTGATTGGTTTTTATGATCAGCACTACATGCTAATAGATGACGTTATGTTGTCTCTCCCATTGACATATGAATCTCTCCTTATGCTACCACCTTTAGCCAGATAAGGATTCCATTCAGTACATGCAAGTTGCTAATGTTAGCTGCTTTCTAGAGCACAGAGCATGGCTTTGAATGTACTTTGTTAAACATGCTGCAGCTTTACAGACTGACCTTTATGAAAGCCTTCTTATTCTTAAATTACTTTTAAGTTCTGTTTTTATTTGTTGTTCCATATTGTATGTTATTGGGTTTTAATTACCAGTTTAACAGTTTTAGTGATTTTGTTTTTGTCAAGAAGTGAATAATACTTCCTGATGACCAATTTGACAGACACATCACAATGTGAATAATAAGTGTAGAATCATCTGCGTTGTGCACACATATAAATCCCCTTCACACACTTCTTGTGCCTTTTCATTTCAACCACAGACTTCACTGCTCAGTTTCTTCTTCGTTCTACAGACTCGGCTGTACTGGACCTGAGACACTTAACCTCACTCATCCATAACTAATAATCCTAAAACTCCCCCCTCTGAGCTCTGCAAAAAATAATATTGACTAGGAATTAGCTGTTGGTGCATAAATCCTATAATGTGACTTACACATGTCAAATTCACAATCCCACTCTGTTCTTCTTACATAAGCATTAAGTCTCTGCGGAGATCAACTGGGGTCAGCCCTCTGCTCTCTGTACTCATCAGTCATGTCACTACTTTGTATTAGTCAGAAAGGCATTGACCTGAATTACCGGCTGGCATTGATGTCTATGAGATGATGGCCTTGTGGCATGCAGGTCCCCTTTGAAGTCCAGCAATCTGCCAACTCATCCACTAAGACGAGTAACCTCATAAGTGTACATCAGCAGATGACAGACATAGCAATGATTTCACTGATTGGTCTGTCTTGCTCCTAGGTCCAGTTAAGTCCTGTAGTTTGACTCTGTGACATGCACGTCCCAAAGGCAGTCCTGTAATTGCTCACTTTGTATGTGTGTCTGTGCTCTCCTCAACAGCAGGATGTGAGCGAGTTCACCCACAAGCTGCTGGACTGGCTGGAGGACGCCTTCCAGATGAAGGCTGAGGAAGACAGGTAGCCACAAGTCTTTCCATCCAGAGGTCCCCGTTAAGAGTGGACATGCAGTAGACTTGTGCTCCTTTGTTATTGGGCAGCAAGTTTTAAAGCAGAGAATCCCATGTACATGGTTTATGTTTAACTGAATCACAACTGCCTCCTGTAAACATCTTTTTTTGTGCTTTCAGGGAGGGTGAGAAGCCAAAGAACCCCATGGTGGAGCTCTTCTATGGTCGCTTCCTTGCCGTGGGCGTCCTGGAAGGTGAGATGAGCTGTTCAGTTCTGACAGTAAAGAGAGAAAGCGAGGAGGGGGGACCACAGAGACACGAAGCGTTTGCGTGGTCCGTCCTTGCCCTTAGTAATGAAAGGTCACCTTGTCTTAATGAGATGTGGTCCATGTAAAAGAGGAGAGCGGCTGCATTGATCGTGGAAGACCTTGATGGCTGATTGACATTGTGCTTATTATGCGTGACAATAATGGCCCAGAGCCACAAAACTGGGCCCGTGGACTCTGCTGCTCATGAAATGACCTTAACGCCTCATCTGCATGTCCGCTAGCAACTCCTCTCTCCCTTTGTTTTGCTTCTCATCAGTAGTTGATGCAAAGAGGTCTGTGCAGCTGTTTAATGATGAGTGAGTGACTGCTGAACAAGTGAAAATCAGCCTAGATGCAAACAAGTGTGAAAGTTATTGCATTAACTTTCACGCTCATTGCCTTTCCAACTCTTCTATCACACCTGCTCTCGCTCTCTCTGTCTTTCTCTCTTTCTTTCTCTCTCTCTCTCTGTATTTCTCTCTCTCTCTCTTTCTTCCCCCCCCCTCCTTCTGTAATTCCACAGGTAAAAAGTTTGAGAACACAGAGATGTTCGGGCAGTACCCTCTGCAGGTGAATGGCTTCAAGGATCTCCATGAATGTCTGGAGGCTGCGATGATTGAGGGTGAGATTGAGTCCCTGCACTCGGCAGAGAACTCTGCCAGGTCTGGACAAGAGGTCAGTGCCAAAGCAGTACGATTACAGTTATTTCCACTGAGATGAAATGAAAGTTATTTTGAGCTGAGGTGCACTAGCAGTATTTTAACAGCTGATAATTGGGTTAAATCATTTCGGATTGATGAAGTGGATCCTCTCCAAAGAGTTATTTTCCAGGTCCTTATGTCGCACCTGTGCTATTCTGGGTGTGACCTCCGGTTAGCTGTGGCCTTGCCTACACTGTCCCACAGCAGCTGGGAGCAGCTAATTACCAGGCCAGTGCACCCAGCCCTCTGGAAAAGCACCAGCCATCATGAGGGAGGGAGCAGGAGAGACACTCATCCACATCATTTTGGGATACCGGGTTTCCCACAGAAAAATGCTCAAAAAACACAACTTATGCTTGTGTTGTTCTTTTTCTGCATAAAAAAACAAATAAATGGACATTGCAGCCATGCAATTAGAATAGAAGGAAATGTTACCAAATATATTTGATCAGATATTGCTTGAGATTCTGTTGTGAAGAAATTGAGGATTCACTTTAAATTCGACAAAATAGTCATGTTATTTTCAACACTTTTGGTGTTCTGGATTCCTCATCTAAAGCGTTATTGTCCTATTTCAGTCACTGTGGGTGTATGTGTTCATGCCAGCTATATCTTGTAGTAAGGTACATGTACCACAAGATGGCAGTAGCTACATTTGAAGCACCATGTGAGAACCTACAAGTCACTTCATTTTCCTCCACACCTTCCTGCTCCTGTTTTACAAAAAGCCTTTTTAGAAAGTGAAAGGTTTCTATCCACTGTAACAGGGCTTTTACTTTGAAAAAGATACAGGAAGTGCTGAGCTTGTATGAACAGCATAATGCTGTAACAGAATGTACTTAATTAGATATAAAGGCCTGTCTGTAATATAACCCGCTCCACATTAAGCTAATACAGTCTGCAGTTAAAGATTGGTCCTGGTCACTGTTTGAGAATTCACAGTGATATAGTGATGTCTTTCAGTGATGCTTATAACCAACGAATAGCCTAACGGCACTTATGCAATCATGTTAGTTTAGGCTGCATATTTGATCAGAATCCCCTTTGTTGGCCAAGTATGTATGCACGTATAAGGAATTTGACTGTGTTGTTTTTTTTGCATCTCTCTAAATGTACTTACACAGAGATAGAATAAACAGCTTGGGACAACGACAACAAAGCCAAACTGTGAAAGTGGAAAAATAGGTGTATATATTCATATTATTATACGAATATATCAAAAGTGGCAATGACCAACAAAGAAATAAAACGTCTATGTACAAGTCAAGTGTTCTGCAAGTAGTAAACAATACAAATAGTGCAAAGAAATAAACACTCAATGGGTACACATTGAGTGGATGATTATGTACATACTTCAAGATACTATATACTGTATGTACAGTGTACAGGATTTATATTGACAGTGATAGATGTGTTCATATTTAAAAGATATATATTTTAGTGAGTGACTGATCAACATCCTTTATTCCTCTAGCACTGGTTCACAGAACTCCCTCCTGTGTTGACCTTCGAACTGTCAAGATTTGAGTTTAACCAAACCCTGGGCCGACCGGAGAAGATCCACAACAAGCTGGAGTTCTCCTCTATGCTCTACATGGACAGGTAATAATAACATTAGCGCTGGCGTTGATTGTAGAATCTGAAGCATTTGTCTCTTCTGTGACTGAGACTGAAGCCTCTGCTGTGGTCTTTGTGTCGTTAGGTACATGGACAGGAACAGGGAAATAACCAGGATCAAGAGGGAG
Source organism: Anarrhichthys ocellatus (assembly GCF_004355925.1). Classification (NCBI taxonomy): domain Eukaryota; kingdom Metazoa; phylum Chordata; class Actinopteri; order Perciformes; family Anarhichadidae; genus Anarrhichthys; species Anarrhichthys ocellatus. The sequence goes on along the minus strand of NW_022280089.1, from coordinate 929,792 downwards.
GAGATCAGGAGGCTGAAAGAGCATCTGACGCTGCTTCAACAACGACTGGAGAGGTACTACTAGTTTACCAATAACCCATTATTTAGCCACGGTCAACAAAGCTCTCCAGATAGCTGTGGAGACATCTGCCTCTATGGCCTCTATTCTTATTTCTCTCTCTCTCTCCCTCTGCGTTCCTAACGCTCCCTCTTTCTCTCCTTTTCTTTCAGGTATCTGAGTTACGGCTCCGGCCCCAAGAGGTTCCCTCTGGCAGATGTCCTCCAGTACGCCATGGAGTTTGCCTCCAGTAAGCCGGTGTGCACCTCCCCAGTTGAAGACATTGACTCGTCAGCGCCCCCTGGTGGTACAACAGGACAACAGCTGTCCCCACAGAGGCAAGTTTCATAACAAGATAGCATGCCCTTCCTGTTTTTATCAGATTCAGCAAACCCTCTCAACTGCACAAACTTGTCATGAATTGTTTGTTGAATTGATGAATCCTGCCAGTTCATCAGTAGGTGCAGGTTTGTGTCGACAAGATCATTTTTTACAAAGGGTTTATCCTTCTTTTTTTCATGATTTTGGTAACTTATTTCAACCTGAAATTATAGATTTATTTGGGTCTTTTGTGAATTGTAAACTCATTTGAAGTTGATATGGTGAAACAGTATTTATGCATACAGTAGTTACAGAGCAACATTCATTTGGGTTCATGTTTCTGACCACCGGATGAACGTACAGTGGGTACGGAAAGTATTCAGACCCCTTTAAATTGTTCACTCTTCGTTTCATTGCAGCCATTTGCTAAAATCAAAAAAGTTCATTTTATTTCTCATTAATGTACACTCGGCACCCCATCTTGACAGAAAAAAACAGAAATGTAGAAATTTTTGCAAATTTATTAAAAAAGAAAAACTGAAATATCACATGGTCATACGTATTCAGACCCTTTGCTGTGACACTCATATTTAACTCGCATGCTGTCCATTTCTTCTGATCCTCCTTGAGATGGTTCTACTCCTTCATTGGAGTCCAGCTGTGTTTAATTAAACTGATTGGACTTGATTAGGAAAGGCACACACCTGTCTATATAAGACCTTACAGCTCACAGTGCATGTCAGAGCAAATGAGAATCATGAGGTCGAAGGAACTGCCCAAGGAGCTCAGAGACAGAATTGTGGCAAGGCACAGATCTGGCCAAGGTTACAAAAGAATTTCTGCAACACTCAAGGTTCCTAAGAGCACAGTGGCCTCCATAATCCTTAAATGGAAGAAGTTTGGGACGACCAGAACTCTTCCTAGACCTGGCCGTCCAGCCAAACTGAGCAATCGTGGAAGAAGAGCCTTGGTGAGAGAGGTAAAGAAGAACCCAAAGATCACTGTGGCTGAGCTCCAGAGATGCAGTAGGGAGATGGGAGAAAGTTCCACAAAGTCAACTATCACTGCAGCCCTCCACCAGTCGGGGCTTTATGGCGGAGTGGCCCAACGGAAGCCTCTCCTCAGTGCAAGACATATGAAAGCCCGCATAGAGTTTGCCAAAAAACACATGAAGGACTCCCAGACTATGAGAAATAAGATTCTCTGGTCTGATGAGACCAAGATTGAACTTTTTGGCGTTAATTCTAAGCGGTATGTGTGGAGAAAACCAGGCACTGCTCATCACCTGACCAATACAATCCCAACAGTGAAACATGGTGGTTGCAGCATCATGCTATGGGGGTGTTTTTCAGCTGCAGGGACAGGACGACTGGTTGCAATTGAAGGAAAGATGAATGCGGCCAAGTACAGAGATATCCTGGAAGAAAACCTCTTCCAGAGTGCTCTGGACCTCAGACTGGGCCGAAGGTTCACCTTCCAACAAGACAATGACCCTAAGCACACAGCTAAAATAACAAAGGAGTGGCTTCGGAACAACTCTGTGACCATTCTTGACTGGCCCAGCCAGAGCCCTGACCTAAACCCAATTGAGCATCTCTGGAGAGACCTGAAAATGGCTGTCCACCAACGTTCACCATCCAACCTGACGGAACTGGAGAGGATCTGCAAGGAAGAATGGCAGAGGATCCCCAAATCCAGGTGTGAAAAACTTGTTGCATCATTCCCTAAAATAAAATAGAAATGCTTCAGATGACTACGCTGGCTGTACTAGCTCAAAAGGGTGCTTCTACTCAATACTGAGCAAAGGGTCTGAATACTATGACCATGTGATATTTCAGTTTTTCTTTTTTAATAAATTTGCAAAAATTTCTACATTTCTGTTTTTTTCTGTTAAGATGGGGTGCTGAGTGTACATTAATGAGAAATAAAATGAACTTTTTTGATTTTAGCAAATGGCTGCAATGAAACAGAGTGAAAAATTTAAAGGGGTCTGAATACTTTCCGTACCCACTGTATATCTGTTTTTATTTCTACCCTCTCTGGCTCTTAAGCTGCTAAATGCTACACTCTGTTCACCGACTGGCCTCTAACTGTGTCTGTCTGCTGTTTGATGCCGAGCAGGAAGTCGACATCGCTTTTTAAAAACTCTTTTGCGGAACAGAGCTGCCTTCTGTGGCTAAAAACAACACAGACCGGTGAGAGTGAACCAAAACAATAAACTTACCGGCAACAGTGAGCTGAAACTCACTATGAAGCTCTGTAAAGCACATGAGCTGCAGATTCAGATAACAATCCTCTGTAGATTTATCACTGCACATGGATTGTATTCTTCTAAATTACTCGTACATGCCATTAAGAACCACTCTTTTCATCAGTGTTGTTTTTTCCAGTGTTGTTAGCATGTTAGCGGTGTTCCTCTAGTGATGGCGGTATTGGTAGGTTGGTCAGTCAACCAATCTCTTTGGTTCAGACTCAGACTCTGACTCATTGATTATAAGATGGTGCCCATGAAAGTTTGTACAGACATTAATGACCTTCTCTTGCTGATCCCCTGACTTTTCAGTGAAATTTAAATTTATCCAATACTTTGGTTTATGACCACATACCAGTACAACTGATGACATTCCCATCAGCCTCAGCTGTGACTTGCTAATTAGCAAATGTTGACATGCTAACGCGGTACACAAAGAGCTCCACCTGTTCATAGGAGTGCATGAGTATGTTCACTGGGGTCAAGTGTTTGTGCCAGTTGGGCCAAGCGTTGACGTTTGATTTTTAGCTAACCTCACTGGCACTACTTAAGATTGTTTCTGCTTTCACCCACTAGCCTGAATAGGATTGTTGTAGCATTATGTTAAGCTGCAAAAAAACCTGGTATTGTAAAATTGGACCAGATCCTTTTTATGTATGTTTTACTTGATATCCTGTGTGTCTCTCGCCCCTGCAGCACAGCTGAGCAGGACCCCTTGCCTCCCGTAGAGAGCTCAGGCTCTGCATCAGGTCCCATCACAGCTAACACTGCAGCCCAGCAGCAGAGAGTACCCATCCATAAGCCCTTTACCCAGTCCCGGCTACCCCCCGACCTCCCCATGCACCCTGCCCCGCGCCACATCACCGATGAAGAGCTGAAGGTGCTCGAGGGCTGCCTGCAACGCTGGAGGAGTGAAGTGGAACACGACACCCGTGGTAGGTCTACGGTACCTGCCTCCTATTCACAACCCTTTGTGCTAGGGTCCTGAAGCATGAATGACCTGTAGCTCTGTAATGATGCAATCTATTACCAATAGATTGCATATGATTTTCTTCCCACCAGATCTGCAGGGCAGTATAAACAGAATCCACAGAACCATTGAGCTCATGTACTCTGACAAATCCATGATGCAGGTGAGCAGCTCTTTACTGGAATCAGACATATTTGAAATACAAAAAGCCAAATCAAGTTCTCCGCTTGTTAATCAACATTCCAAATCTCCTTTGCTCCAGGTTCCATACCGGCTTCATGCAGTGCTCGTCCATGAAGGCCAGGCCAATGCAGGCCACTACTGGGCTTACATCTACGACCCACATCAGCTCTGCTGGATGAAGTACAACGACATCTCTGTCACCAAGTCGTCCTGGGAGGAGCTGGTCCGGGACTCGTTCGGAGGCTACCGCAACGCCAGTGCCTACTGTCTCATGTACATCAACGACAAGAAGCCCTTCCTCATAGAAGGTAAACATGGACAAGGGATGCTTTTACTGACTGATAGCCGAACCTCGTTAACCGACAAAATTCCTGCTTACATACAGGGGGGCTGCGGTTGAAGTGCCTAACAGGGAGCTGCAATGATAATCGATGCACAAAGAGGTTGAATCCACCATTTATAGCCAGTCGCAGTGTATGCACCAAACGGGCACGATGCTGCGTGCATTGTCATGGACACACAGCGGCAGTTAGTAAAGCTGCGAGGTTGTCAGCTGTGTTTCTGCCCGGTATATACTCAGTCAGGGTTTCTCTCAGTGAAAAAGTATATATTTTCTTTACTGTTTAGCTGTTAGCATTTATCGTTCCAAATTCATATTGTTGGTTAATGATAAAACGATGATTTATTAACATCCCTAGCATGGACCAAGGCTTAGCCAGTGGTAGGGTTTATATGTGTCTCTGATCAGTTATCTTTCTCAAAAACACGGCCAAAAGATAACATCTGCTCCTAGTTTGTCTCGTGAAGGACTGATTCAGCCATGGGAGACATGTTTACTGTGAAGCTGGCTCCACTGAGACTTTGTATTGCCATCTCTCCTGCAGACGGTTTGTAGTGGTTTGTCCAGCTCAGACCTGCTGCTGTTGAGAGTGAAAATGAGAAATCACGTTCTTGTCAAAAGCTTCAGTTTGAGTCTGAGCACCAATGTTTTTTTGTTTCCTGGTGTTCTAAGTGAAATATATAGTTATTTCTGTTGGAAAATTTATATATAAATAACATTGCAGCAAGTAACGGTCATGTTTTTGAGCAGACCAGATCACAATCATTGTCTCTCTCTCGGGGTTGTCTCTGCAGAGGAGTTTGATAAAGAAACGGGACAGATACTCAGCGGCATGGACAAACTACCTCCAGACCTGAAGCAGTATGCGAGGAAGGACAACGAGCTGTTCGACAAGGAGGTCGAGGAGTGGGACGTCCTGCAAGTCCGCAAGGCCCAGCAGGAGAAGCTGGCCCTGGCCGCAGCAGCAGCAGCAGCAGCAGCCGCCGCCTCAGCAGCATCCAGCATCTCCACCTCTTCCTCTTCCCCTCAGCCAATGAGTATTGAGTCCAGCCCTCCAGACAACACAGGTCAGGGTCCTGACACATAGACTACAGAGTACAATGATTAAGTGAGGATGAATACAGAAAAACTCTTGTTCCCTAAATAGTTTTAAAATGTTATGGAAATGACCTTGAAATATCGGCTTGCAGCCTTACAACTCCCTGTGTGTGTGTGTGTGTGTGTGTGTGTATTCTTGTATACAATATACACAGTATATCACAGGGAAGGTCTTGGCTTAAATAGCCGGCTGTAAGAAAGTGCTCTTTGACGTTTATGATGCAGCCCACGGCACTTAAATGTATTTCTATTGAATGATGGTGGACACATGGTATGATGATTGGGTGCATTAGGCAGTGAAAGGTTTTTGTTCTTGGATTGTAATTCAAGCAAGCGTGTTGGAACCCAATTGATACTTTTAACGTGGACCTCAACTACATTTGACTCTAGGCACCTGTCCAAAATACGAGCTTCCCACATGTAATCCTGTAAACGCGATGGATCATTTCCAGATGAATGTAGACCTCGTGCACTTCCTGAGAAAAGAAAACTTCAGTAAAGAACTGTGCATTTTTTTGTTTCTCTCATGGTGCCATCTGCCCTCCCACAGTACCCCAGCAGGAGCCCGAGTACATGGAGCAGCCATCACCCACGAATGACTCCAAACACCTGCAGGAGGACACGGAGAGGGCCATCTCCAGGGCTGCTGCTGAGCATGAGGAGAGGAGCCCCGAGGCGCTGTTAAACGCTGTATGTAAAACACACAGAACACACTACGTCTGTCTTTCTGACATGTCAGTTTGTTAACACCAATCAACAAACTGAAGTGTATCCACCTGTGTTTTTATGTCATTTGGAGAAATTTGAAAAAGGTTTCTATTTCATTAATTAAATGTGATGTCACATTTGGCTCCTAAAATGTAACATCCAAGTGTCAATACAAGAGCGTTTTAAAGCTGCTGTAATCAATAGTTTTATTAGAGATGCAGCCGATTGAAACCGTCCACGACCTCGTCTCGTATTTCATTTTTGTGCAGCATGATAGTCAACACTGACAGTAAAGTTACAGCCACACACACACACACACAATGTTGTCGGTGTGACAGACATGAAGACGTAATACTTTTCAATTTGTCACAACTGCAAGTCCAAAATAAGCTGTGGAGGAGCAACATTAAACACACTTTGAACAACTAACCTAATCAGACACTTGTATTGTGATTCATTCCCATCATGCAGCTCAGAGTAATCGGCTGAAGTTGTTGGAGGTTGCATTGACTTGCATTGTGATGCGTTCGAGCTTGACTCTACTCGGTAAAACTGAAAATTGGGCAAATAAATGATAACATTATCATGATGTGTTCAAATCTATTCTTGTAAAACGGAGTTTTTGGTGAGAAACTTGAATGAATCCAGTTGTTTGCAGCAGATGTTTTCACAGCAATATATAAAAGATAGAAGAAAGGGAATTATGAGCTGTTTAACTTCCTAACACCAGCTCTAAGACATCATTAATACGCATATATTTAAATAAGAATACAATCATTTATTTCCTAATCATTTGAACTATGTGTTATGAAAATGACCTCTACAGACTCTCAGCTCTGTACGGCTTCATAGAGACGTTTAGCTTCTTGTTTTGGTTTTCTGACCTGCGTCACTGTTTTTGTTCACTGCTCTCATAGTGTTGCCGAGGGCAGCTGTTTAATTTTCTGCAAAAAAGCTCTCAAAGCCCACCGTTTACTACCTGCTCAGCAGCCGGACAAAGTTAGCGACTAGCTGGTGAACATAGTGGAGCCTTCAGTGGAGCCATATTCTCCTCCTGGAGCTGGTGGAGGCCGAACCACAGCTAAAAACAGAGAGAATAGTGTGCGTACATTCACCAGCTCGTCAGAAACGACTCCAAATGAATGATGTGTAAACTGCTTGCTAACAAGTTGAGAGGTTACAGTATGTCAGTATTGTGTTGTGTTCAGCTCGTTTCGTTAATGCAGGTTAAAATCATTTTTCAAAAACAGAACAGTTTCTTTGCTGAGCCGCTGTGAGGGAAAGTAGCATAAAGATGAAACTTCTTACTACAAATACTAAAAAACATTTTTATCTTCAGCTGAACTCTAGAAGGCATTTTGGCACAGAAGGAGAGCTGTGTAGTTTCAACAGTTGTGTCCAGTGAGTCTGATCGTGGATTTAAAGGGAATTGATCTGTCAAGCCCACTTCATTTGATGAGCTCCACTTCTCTAATAATCTGTTTTTCCTCCTCTACGTGCAATGTTCCCTGCCTCTCCATCAGTCCTCTGTCCTTCTTGTTTCATCTGTCCATTCTCTCTACAGTCTCCCCCCTCTCCCTCCTCCCCTCAGCCTGAAGTCCAGGTGTGCACCCCCTCCGCCCCCCCTCCTCCTGACCTGGTCACGGAGGTCGAGTCCCCTGGCCAGCGCACGGTCGAGGTGGCCATTCCCAACGTGGGGACCTTTCTCATTGAGTCAGAAGAGGGGGGGTACGATGATGAGGTAGCCCTCGCCCAGACACACCCTCCTCTCCCGTTTTTGTGCTGACTGTGCTTGTTTGACATATGGTGTGAGGGCATCGTTGCCTGCTCACACGGCTCTGCAGAAGGTTTTTCACACCTGAGACAATCTGACCCAGGATCGGCATGAGGAGGAAAATGCTGCGCAATGAGACGGACCTCTTTTGTTGGCCTTCCTGCGTTACTCTGGTGTGAAAAGTCTCTCCTTGAGCGAGTCTGCATCTTGGCACAGAGGCGGGTTGACCTTTTAGCAGAACACTACGGTCTGCTTCGTCACACAGGTCACTCTGAAGTGAGATCAGAGCACAGGCCCATATTGGGATTTGAAAAAGCTGTTGTATGTTGAAACCTACCTTTCTCCAGTGTATAAAACCAAATGCTCACATGGAGGATGTTTGTTATAGTTTGCACATACTTCATGAAGTTATGATATGCTTTCTTTTTTTGGGGGGTCAGCATGATATCAGCAGTAGATTTAGGTCAGTGCGTTCTGAGTGAGTTGCTGCTGCTCAGTATTCCTGACTCCTGCACTGTTCACTATCTGCCTCACCATGGCTGTCAACCAATATTCTAAATTTAAATATATATATACATACATACACACACACACACACAACAACCGTAATGTTGTCAGAGAACTCAACCACAGAGAGAGATGTACCGTGTCCTAACGGCAAGCACTGTTACGTCGTGTAAAAAAACACCTTTCATATGTCAATCCAGATCAGACAGGAGACATAATCACCGAAAAGATTAGGTCAGTTGTACTTGTTAGTACTTTGTTCTTTTTAAACAGAAATCACTTGATTGATATTGCGATATTTACTGGAAATAACACACAATGTAGCCAACAGCAAGTAGGAAGCTCTCGGGCGATCTCCCTCCAGCCAGCTGCCTCCTTATTAAGGTTTTTGGAGTGAAATGAGGAGGTATCGTTTAGATAACTCCTCATTTCAACTTCTCCAATCAGCCGTTCCTTGTCACACTTTGGAGGCGCGCGGCAGGAATGAATAGAAACGGGGCATCTGATAAAAGGTCAGAGATACGTGGTGCTGCGTCGCTCGGGGCCAGTTAGGACACGGTGTCATGGACGTGGCAAGAATGCCCTGTGCCACACACAGCTGCCACACGGCGTCCTAATGAGGATCCCGCATCGTGCCGTTGAACCGAATGCTGTGTGTCTCACAACTGCGTGGCTCTAACCAATGCATGGACTTGCTGAGTGATGACCGGCATGCAGCACGCTCTATTGTAGTTGCCTCCAGGCACATAACACAGTGGATGACCTTGCTCGGTTTGGTCACGAGGGCCTGTTGTTTTGTTTGACATGGTTCCTGCTTCCCTGGGCAGGCGATGATGACCCCCAACATGCAGGGTGTAATTATGGCCATTGGCAAATCCAGCAGCGTGTATGAAAAGAACGGGCCTGAGACCGCCTTTTTTAAGGTACACACTCCTACCTCTCCTCATCCCACCTTCTCTGTAATGTGTCCTCTCATGTGTACTTTCTGCAGTGCAGTGTACAGGATTTAAAAAGTTACGGTAACGGAGAAACTCTGAGTAACTGAGGGAAAGGTATCTGTATTCAGACAGGTGCTCAGCTCGAAGCCGCTCAACTGTTTGGGCAGCACATTAGATTATTGAAAGCTGCCACATCCAGTCTGCACCCCCGATGTTGCCAAAATCATTTTGTTTTGAACTTTCTAGTAAAGTGTTCAGACCCTTTTTAAATGGGCTACCGTTTAACTTGCCTCTCAAATAGAACGTGACGGTTCCACATGCCACTTCTCAGTAGGGACGTTGTAGAGTGAAACAAAACAGAGATCAATTCCTAATGGGGGAAAAGTCAGATGCAAATCAGCATCCCTAAATTGGCTCCATCTCAATAATATACTTGTTAAATTGCATATGCAACAGTTTTTTGCAACAGAGAGAGAAGTGCTGAAAAGAGAGCGAGTGAATGTGTTTGATATTCAAGCACAAGTCCCACAGAGACACATCAGCCTGCTGCAGACTCTGAACACCCACTGAACCTGTGACTTCTCCACAACGCAGAGGGAAGATGGCGTGCTTATGATTGCGCACGGCGTTTGTTGTCAACACGTCATTATTGGCAGCGGCTTAGTCCAACATTTACAGAATCCATTAGACTGTTGCAGTCCCACCACTTTAATTTGATCTCTTGAATTATTTTGCAGAAATGTGAGCACACATTTGAAAGTGCATCATGACTCCAGAAATCAACTCAAAGTTATGAAAACAATCACGTTAGAATTTCCTTATAATTGCATGTTCTCGACCCAAGAGGACCAGAATCAGTAGTCGTATCCATGTCCATACCATCTCAACCGCAGTGGGCTTTTAACCATGACTTGTCACCTCTTTGTCCCTCTGCTCAGGCCATAAAGCTGGAGTATGCTCGTCTGCTGAGGTTTGCTCAAGAGGACACACCTCCTGAGAACGACTACCGACTACAGCACGTCATCGTCTACTTCATCCAAAACCAGGCGCCCAAGAAGATTCTGGAGAGGACTCTGCTCACTCAGTTTGCTGACCGGAACCTGGCCTTCGATGAGAGGTAGGTTAGGCCACTGGTTCCCAACCCGGGGGTCACAGGGGTGGAAGACAACTTTTCAAACAAAATATAGCTGGCCTTTATCTCAGCATTTCAGACATTTCTGTGAAGACAATTAAATGGAATTGTCATTTTTATAGTTTGGATTATTCTTATTATGTACACTTTAAAAGACTTCACAGGATGAAAGAAGGAAGACCTGAACACAAGTTTTATTCACAGCCTTCTCTCTCTGCTGAACCGCCTAGTTTAAAACAACCAAAGAGCTAATAAAACAATGGCCAAGCGTGAGGGAGAGGAAAACAATGAAGAAGGCCATTATGTATGTACGATTGTTAAAAAAACAGAGGATTGTATTAAAAGTTCATAAAGGACTTGAACTGGAAATAATCTGCTCAAAATGCATCCAAATTGCTCTTATGACACAAACCTCCTGCAGTTATCACGTTATATCCAATCACAAACTATCCATAAAATATGTCAGGGGCCGCGTCAGTTTAGAGAGTGTCGGTTAGACTGTACACTCTGCCACAACGTTGTGTGTTAATACAAATGTGCTATAAAATGAAGGGCACTTAATGGAATGACTTAAACTTAATGCACTTACTCATAGTGACCAGCAGAGGGCAGCAGAGACCTTTCCTCTGACAAACCGGTTCACTGTCTCCCTGGTCAGCACTTCACTGCTGCAAGTCCGTTCAAGCACTGATCTTAGGAGACGCATGACTTTTTAATGACTTTTTTTATATACTGCTGGAAAATATCAAGATTCCCTCCCTATGAACATTGTGCTGTTCATGTCATTAGGGTACGCAGTGCCCCTTACTATCTCTTAAAACTTTCCAGCGACGCTTGATGGCCTCGATCCATATTCATGAGTGAAGAATTGATTTCTCCCTTCTCTGCTATTTTGAGCGAGATAATTAGATATACGTGTGCATGTGGCCTCAATAGGAGCCTCCGGAGGAGTGTTTCACTTCTCCTCTCAGCACTAAAGAGTGATTTGTGAGGCCATGTTGAGGCCTAGGGCCAGGGTGGACTGTTTCATCTCCTGGAGTAGCTCACAATGACTCATCGCTAACGCCGGCTCCTCTTCCTGTCTCCCCACAGATGTAAGAGCATTATGAATGTGGCACGTGCCAAACTGGACCTAATCAAACCCGAGGAGGTCAACATGGATGAATACGAGGTCAGCAGCGGTGTCTTTACTCGTCTAAAATAGTAGATTTGAGTCTTTTTATACAGCGTTTAATGCAGTGTTATACATTCTCTTTGCTGTGACATTAAAATGCCAGTATTTGCAGGTCGATGTGCATTTGAGTGAGCCTTTCGACGCTGACCTCTGTTTATCTTCATCAGATGTGGCATCAGGCTTACCGGAATTTCCGCGAGACAACAATCTTCATGATGACTGGCCTGGAGCTCTTTCAGAAGACAAAGTATGGTGACACCTTAGCTCTGCTCCTCCTAATATCCAGCAGTGGAAACATTGAACTATTTTATTAGAGCTTTAACTCGTGAGTTTAATGTTGCGCGTGACATTTGTCTTCAGTTACTTCCCCGTGTGTCATGGCCAGTGAATGTTGAAATGTCACCTGCAGAGGGCGGCAACTCTGTCTGTGCAACTCCCTCACTTTGCAGTTGTGCAGTGAGTTCATCGGGTTTATTTCCTCTGTGAGACGGTTCCCTTTCATAAGTCCTCGGTGCAGCTTTCATACTGTTTAATCTGAGTGTAACATCTGTTTATCTTCTCTTCCCCCAGTTACATGGAGGCTCTGATGTATCTGATTTACTCATACCAGTACAACAAGGAGCTTTTGTCTAAAGGGCAGTACAGAGGGCACGACGAGGAGCTGCTTGGTCATTACCGTCGAGAGTGTTTGCTGGTGAGGCACTGTGTGCATGTGTGGATTCTCTATTGAAATGAGTGGATAACAGAGGGTGTTACCTTTGTGTCCAGCAGCTCTGTCCCTGGGATCCCCGTCTCCTCCGTATCGGACGTCCCACTTTGTCCCCGCTAAAGTGACTCAGCAAAACTAACACGGACAGACATTGCTCCTTCAGTACCGAGCTGTGGCACGATAATCAAATTTGCTCTCGCTGAGACATTGCTTTGGCTTGCTCGCAGGCCACAAAAGATTCGACTGAGGGTTTTTTTTCATCCGATGCTGCCAGATGAAAATCCTTTCAGCGTTTTGCGATTTTGTGAGGCCCCTTTTCATTTCAGCCCCTCCAAAGCTCCAGGCTGTGCACTGTGTGTTATTGGTTAGGGCTGAGGGTATATTGGTCAGATCGGCCTCGCACTAGTCCTCGCGGTGCACTCAGTAACCTTACACCAGCATTGTGCTCATAATGTAATCATTGGAGTGGGAATAGGAAGCAGGAGGGCCAGCGAGTGTAAACACATTAGCATGAGACACAAGCGTGTCCTCGGCTCACCTCAAACCTCAGCCCCGCATGGCCCGATCGGTCATCTCAGATCTCTGGCCAGAACCTCTGGCTCCGTCTGCTCAGCTGTTTACCTCCAGCTCTTGTTTTAATTGAAAACACTGCTAACATTGACACAGTTAATGTACTTGGGTGTTTTCTTCCAGCCCCACAGTCCCTGGTTCCAAACTGGCTCGCATTTAAAAAAAAAATACAAAAAAGCTTGTTTCCTCAGAGAGGAGGTCAGGGAGTTTGTCTGTGACAGCAAGGGGGTTTGGACAAGAACCGCAAGAAAAGCTTGAATCCACATGAACCTCAGGACCCTCTTCAGTTCCAGTGGCAGGAGATTATTCTGTGATATTAACGGTGCTGTGAGGTTACTATGGGTGGAAAACGTCTCTAGAAAGAATAAAGCAAGAACAGGGAAATAAATGACGCAGTAAAAATGTCAGTCAGCAAAGTTCTTTCATATCTTAATAATCTTCGTATTCTTCAGAGTCCAGAGCAGAGGTTTTCACCCTGTAAAGGTGGAGCTGTAGTTGTGAAACATGAAAGTATATCAAAGGCTCCCTCTTTGGCCGTTGACTCCAGGGAAGGGAAGACGAGTTCGGCAGTAACGTTACGTTACCACAGTAAAAAGGGAACTGCCCCAGAAGCCCCGCCCCCTTTGTTGCACTGTGTGCGTTGGGCATGTTTAGTCAACGTTTTTAGAACTGAATGTGTCTCGTCCTTTGGTCCCCAGCAACACACACACACACACACACACACACACACAGTCATACATAAAGACAGACATTCCTTGCTTTCTAGTAATATGAATGAATGTATTAGACAACTGTCTTAGTAACTCCTATAATCTCCTGCATTAAAGATTCTTCATGGTCTCCCCCCGCAGAAATTAAACGAGCAAGCGGCTGCCATGTTTGAGTCAGGAGAAGAGCCAGAGGTGACCACGGGCCTGGGCATCATGAATGAGCTGGTGGTGCTCTGCATCCCACTGCTGCTGATCCACGAGACTGAGCGAGACCTGCTGGCAGTGGAGGACATGAGGAACCGCTGGTGCTCCTACCTGGGCCAGGAGATGGAACGTGAGTCCCTGAGAGAGAGACAGACACGGCCTATTCGATATTTCTGGAGAGTTGAGGTCCTAGGTTACTAGAACATTCCCAAAGATCATCAGAACCAGGCCACAGCTCGGTTCACACGGTCGACAGGCTTTGAGGTCGGCCAGCGTTTCCACTTGTCCTGGGAAATCTAAATGTTGCTCCCCAGCAATGACCGCTCTGCCAGTGGAAGTCTAAGGTATAAGAGATTTATTACAGATTACTAGACATGTTGGTCTCCTCAATGCAGCACTTGCATTGAGTAAGTGCTTTAGGGCTCACTATAATATAGTTCTGAGGACATTTTAAGCGTTAGTCTAATCAGACCAGTGTTTTACTATAATGTCATCATCATCTGTTTATACATTAGCCTCCGCTTATGTACGACCAGAGAAGAAGTAACAGTTGTTGAAAAATGCTACTAAACAGTTCTATCTGCTAATAGTGTGATAAACTAGATCTGCAACAATTACAACAAACAAAGAAGATTAGACAGTGAACTAATCAGCAAGTATTTTAATAATCGATTAATCATCATTTACTGACTACCAACGATGGGAAATTTACTTCAAATATATGTATTTTTTTTCATATGTGATTTTACTAAATATCTTTTGATTTTGAACCATCTTTTGAAAATATCACTTTAACTCTTTGAACTGATAATAATTTTTCACCATCTGACCTTTTGTAAGAACACAATGAGTCAATTATTTGATGAAATAACCTGCAGACGAATCAATGAGAATAATGATTAGTTGTTGCCATATTAACAAATGTTTCTTAGAAGTGGGATTTAATGTGAAGTGTTGCCAACTGTCAGTATGTCTCCTCATCCGCATATATCTTCAGAAATGGCACAAATACATTTAAAGCCAGACTAGTGCTGAAACAATAAGTCGATAAATGGAAGGCCAAACGTTTGAATTTAAATCATGTAAACTGAAGTTGTTGCCGCCCCACGTACGACCAAAGATGGTCTGTCAGATTGCACAAAGAAATCTCTCCTGGAAAATAATGTCTGTGTAAAGAAATGCGAGTGAAGAGGATTCAGCTCTTATCAGCATGTTCCAGTCTCTCTCACAGTTCCTGGCCTGTGTTCAGGAAAAAGCTGAGTATTATCACCAGCTCCACAATCTGTTTCTGTTGTGGAACAGGCTTTCAAGCTACGCCTGATATCACACGGAAAATATTTACCCTGTGATTTCTGCGTTTAGGAATCTGACTTTCACCACTTTGTGTGTTGCGAGGCCGATCCAGTTAATCATTCCCTTTGCTCCTGTCTGTCGTCCTCCTCCTGCTGCTGCAGCCAGCCTCCAGGAGAAGCTGACCGACTTCCTCCCCAAGTTGCTGGACTGCTCGACGGAGATCAAGAGCTTCCACGACCCTCCCAAGCTGCCCAGCTACTCCACGCTGGAGCTGAGCGAGCGGTTCGGCCGCGTCATGGCCGCTGTGGGCAGGGTGCCCACCGACGGGAGATGAGCTCCGGACGGACACCTCTCCACCATCGTGGGCCCGACCCGGCCGGACATCCATGGAAGTCTCTTAACCCATGCCTTCCTTCTAAATCCAGGGGTCTCTTGCTTTTAGCTGTTACTCCTCTGTTACTCTTTTGCTGCTATAGATTTTACCATTATAAATATTATTTCACTTTTTATTTTGAAGCAGAACAGAACAGAGGAAGGAGGGTGGACTGTTGGGGAGGGAATCGAGAAATGAGAGAGAGATGGAAAAACACAGTGGCAATCCTGCAGTGGTTGAAAGCCAAGCACGCTGCTTCAGCTTTTTTTTTTTTATTTGAAAGAAACCACGTTTGAGGGTTTTTCATAGATTATTATTATTGTTGTTACTGTTTGATTCAAGCTTCCCCGACCGCACTCCTAACCCTTCCTGAAGCCCCCTCCTCTGCTGCTCCGCCTCCACTTTGGTACAGTATTACCACGCTTTGTTTCTTCTTTCTAAGGAAGTGAGAAGGAAGAAGCCTTCAGAATTATCATGCGGCTCAGAGCATCTCAGAAGGGTCTCACGTCTCTGTGGACCGCCGGCAGAATGAGCTGTTTTCAGTGCTGTGGTAGACGGCCACGCACTTCCTGTGGCTTGTTAATACATCAAGAGAATAAAGTTTTATTTATGGCCCTTTTAGGCCAAATAAACAAATGTTTTGCCTGATGTTGACTTTTGTTTTGCTTACCCAACAAGATGGACACTGACATTATTATTATTATTATTATTATTAATGACATATATGTATATATATATACTGTATATTTGAGACATTAAGGTGATGGGAAGCCTAACTTGTGAGCATGGTAAGTATCACACTGACCTGATATCTGTTGTCAAAGACCTGCATGTGACCCTGTGCTCATTCAGCTATTATGCAGCTTATTAGAATCAGACTTTAATAACTTTCATTTCAATGATGCATTTTTGGACTAATTTACTGGAGAAATACAAATTTCTAGGAACTCTGATCGCTACAAACAATCCGTGTGATGAACCAGCATCGTCTCATAAATCAAAATCCTCTTTTGGAATAGTCTTGAATTTGACTCCACCCATAACTCAACGCCGCTAAAGTCATCAATCTGGAGGAATGTATGTTCTCCAGTGTTTTGCACAGATTGGGTTCCCTGCACACGTCGCCCTGTTTAGTCATGAAAGTAGCTGATGTTTAGCTCGTCACACGCTGTACTGAAGATCTGAGCTCTGTTTCAAACCCCGTCTAGCTGTCCCAGGACCTGAAATACTTCAGCACACACTGATCACTTTGGCTCAGGCTGATGACACCGAGTCTGCCGTTGACTTGGGATGAACCTCTAGTGACGATTTCCGCTTGCTTGTGCGTTCCGTCACAGCTTCCTGTGCCAGTGTTGAGCCATCAGTGGAAAGCATGTCTTCCTTCTCTGGCTTCCTTTGTTGAACCGATGTTGCTGCACACAAGCTGTTTCGGAGTTGAGGCCATTTTTTACACAGTCGCCCACATTTTCAGGGACTTAAAAGTAATTAGACAAACTAACATAATTGTGAATATAATCATTATTTTTAATACTTGGAGGAAAATCCTTGACATCCTGAAATATAGCACCCATAGTCACCAAAAACAGTGAGCCTCCTTCAGCTGCTGCCTGTTTGTGGGTCTTTCTGCCTTCAGTGTTATCTTCAGTAAGGGAGAAGCCTGCTCACTTGGGTGTAAAGAGGCAAAATCACGACTTATGGCCCTGACTGTATTGTAAGTAATAGCCTACAGAAATAATATCAGAAAATGCTAAGAAGGGATTCATTGTAATGTATGAAATGAGGTTGTGACGCATCAACTGTAAGCAGCATTTTATTAATAGTGGACCTAGCTTGAACTATTTTATTCGGTAGTTTTTCCAGTGGTTCCCAACATCGGGGTCGGGCCTCTCCAAAGGGTCACTCCTGAGGGGTCGTGGGATGATTAGGAAAGAACAAAGAAATGATATGATTAATAACCTGAAAGGTATCTTGTTAATAGCTAATAGAGTAAAACTGCAAGTCTCCCCTCTGAATTGTAGTGGAGCTTGGGTATAGAAGAGCATATAGTAGCTCAAAGTTGTACTTAAGTACAGCACTTATGTAAATGTACTTATACGTTACTTTTCAACACTTTGTCTTACTTTAACAGCTTTAATCCCAAAGTGTACCACTAAACAAAAATGAGTAAAAGATTGTCACTTACAAAAAGAGTTCAAATGTCTACACACACAATAAGAAATACATAGAAACGCAAAACCAAACGAATACTCGTCAGCAGCAAAGCAGCTCTGTATCTATTTGGTTACTTTAGCATAAAGAAAATAGACTGACCTGAGGTGAGTGGAGGAGTTTTCAACCGTTTCTCATTTCTGCCATTTGGGGAGTTTCCATAATGCACTTTTGGGGTCGTCTTGCCTCTCTTTACACCTCCAGGCCTCACAAGCCTTCCTTTGCTACTACGTCCATCCTTCCTGCTGAACGCACTGAAGCACATTGAACAAACAGAGGAGGGAACTTTCCCCACTGAGACAGCAGCTGGTGGGAAGACTTGTTGAGTGTGACAACAGTCTTCTCTTTCCTGATCCTCCATCGTCTGAGCTCCTATAGACTCCCTGTGACACCTGATACGCTGACTCATCACCATCTGTCTTTGTCATAAGATCTGACAAGTAATTTGATTTGGAGATATATTGTATGTTGTCCTTGTTTTACCCGAGTTCAAAAAATAAAAAATAGCAGGGCATGACTTATCCGAGTGTGTGCATGTGGGCCTTCTGAGAGACCTTTCTAAGTAGACCTGGTTGGGATTGCAAATGTTTATGGGGCATTAATTATCATTATTGGCGGCGGTATCCCCTAATTTTTGCTCATTATTTCTATTGACTTGAAGTGGAGCATGAGGCCAAATACTGTGATGAATATGGAGTAGAGACAGAGGCAGTTTACTACGGGCCATGATGCTGATGGGCAGGCTTAATTAGTGGTTTGAAACCCAGAGGACCCGATACACGACCTGCAGTTTGTTAGAGAAGGGGAGAACAGCTGAGACCAACACACGCACCTCGACCAGGTCACTATAATTATATACTGAACAAAATTTACATTAACGAGTGCATATATATATCATACACATACACTTTGCTGATGCGCCTCTATGCTGTGTATTTCACAGCACAATACGTTATTTTGCACCTCACCTCACAAATATGGTTTAATTATCTGTAGTTGCAAATACATTTGTGTTAAAATGTAAGGTGGATTCATCCTTTATTGTATGCTTACATTCGGGGGCGGAATTTAATGCAGTAGAACATTTCTGGTATTTTTGGCATACTGCAACTATGTATTGGGATATACTGAATATTTCCCAGGCATACTAAATATAATGTTAATGATGGGTAATGGAAAATACAGACAGACTTGATAAACACAATGCATCATGGGTACTGATAACTGTGGTGCCGTCGGCGGACTTCAGTTATCGGCTATCGAAAACGACTCCTTTCAACACGGGTAAATGGATAACTAATCACAGAAGACATTTATTGTTGGATTTATTAGTTTCATAAAGTCTCTACAAAGTATGTGACGAAGCTTCTGGGAGGGACACGTCTCGAACCACCGCCCCCGTTGGAAGTCTACGGCGGTGACGGGGTCGCGGCCATTTTACAGTGAGTGGCAAGTCCGGGGCGTTACATAGATATTCTAAAAGATAGTAATTAGAGTACTTTGGTGTCATATACGAGACCAACACGTATCTCTACCACCGCCTCTTCCTTATTGCTTCTTTTTTTAAATGAATTGGCTAATTATTGTTTGCTAGCATGGCAGCCATTATCGCTGAGTTTCTGGTCTGTAGCTGCTTGTATCTGGTTAAACACTCGTGACCTGCAAATACACCTGACCATGTCCCTGGTAGCCACTGTACGTTTTTATGAAACTTAAATATTTATTGGAACTTAATAATCCCAATTGTGGCCAAACAAATGTTTGAAGTTTAGCAATCAGACATTTACGTGACTAGCAACAGTTCCCTTTGAAAACATGTTCACATTCACAGCTATTCGAGGTCAACAGCACCAGGGGCCTGTGGCCCCCAACCAAAAGGGCCTCTAACAGCTACAGATTTATTATGATGCTTAGATATGGAGAATATGGAATTGTGTTACCATTCTTAATAATTTTATACCCCAACATATCTTACAAAAGGCCCCACAGCACAACTCAACTGTATACTACTTACTGTCTACTCTGTCAGAGGAAATCATTGAAGTACTACATTTACCTGGTAGAGGAATGTTACGCTACAGATTGACATTTGACACATAATATAACAATTCACATATGATGCATTACTCTTCATTAAACTACCCAGCATCATATCAGAATTAAAAGCTCATTCTTAAACAGACATTAAGTACATTTATGTACATTGTGCTGATAATTACTATCTTTAAGTCTTTACTTGAAGTAAACATTTGATAAATAGTTTTACTATTAGGAGTTAATATTCTTACTGTAGAAGCATTTTAAAGGGCTTTAACTTTGAAAATACACAGCTGAATGTCCTGATACTGGTTTGAGTGACACTGAAGTGGTCTGCCGTCATTCTGAAGTGAAATGACTTTGAGGTAAAAGGCTTTTTGCTATTAATTCTGAACTCAATGTATTGGGAACATTGACAGATAGTTACTTTATTAGTCCCGCAAGGGGAATTTATGGTACAGGTAAAGCAATAAAAATAACAGAGTAAAGAATATTAAATATAAAAATGAAAATTCACAATATACACAATAGAAATAACAGTGAAAATATTTAATATAAAATGCACAATATATACAAGGAAATTGAATAATATTAAGATTTATTGCAACATTTTACATTACATTACAGTCATTTAGCAGACGCTTTTATCCAAAGCGACTTACAATTCAGAGTCTATCACATTTCTACACCGTAGGCACAGCTACGGGAGCAATTTTGGGGTTAAGTGTCTTGCTCAAGGACACATCGACATGCGACTAGCAGAGCCGGAGCCGGGGTTCGAACGGCCGACCCTCTGATTGAAAGACGGCCCTGCTATCCACTTAGCCAATAAAAAGGGCTTTTATTTAGAAAATCCACATCAGGATGCACTGATATTCTCTGAGTGATGCTCTGAGGTGGTCTGTGTGAAAATGAGTTCGTAGAAACATGACGTTTCTGAATCTGAGGAGGCTTACTGTCATTTTGTGACTCACAAGAGACATGAATGTTTTTAGTAAGACATGTCTTTGCTCTCACCACAGCTAGTTTCTAACTAGCTTACTGCCAGCATCTGTTCAAAGCCTCTCTGTTTTTAATGTGACACACTTGGCCACAAAGTCATGTAATGTTTCCTAAAAACACACTTTCCCACAAGCTTAATTGTATTAGAATTATTAATCAGTCAGCGACAAAATACATGCAATGTACTTGCAAGGCAAGGTTATTTGTATAGCACATTTCAACAACAAGGTAATTCAAAGTGCTTCACATAAAAAAAATAGAGATAAAAGTTTCATAGAGATTAAAGTACGTGAAGGTAATCAGTCAAACACCAAGGTTGGTCTGGATGTGTGCAGCATGGTTGAAGCTGAGATGAATTCAACTCATAATTCAGATGACTGTATTTATTTAGTGTTTCATCGTATAGACGGGTGCAGGAGGACTGAGGTTTACGTTGTCTGTTGGAACTATGGAAGACTATTCAGCTTTGATCTTTGTCATTTTATTCATGAACATTAGGCAATCCTCCCCTTTACAGTACAACTATTAATTCTATAAAAAGTGTGTTATTGTTGTATGATTTAGTGTTACATGTTAAGACAGGTGCTTTTATTTGTCACTCACTTGTAGATGTGCATGTGGATGACATCTGGGAAGAAGAGGAACATGATGCAGAGAACATCTTCTCTGTGCTGGAGCTCTGAGGTAGGAGCTAATGTTGAAAGAGTTTAACATATTTTAAATTCAGTAACCTCTTTAGCTTCCTTATGAACTTCTTGAACATTCATGAAATAGTAGGATATAGTCTGTATGGACCTCCAGACATGATTCAGTATGATTTATACTTTATCGGTCTCTGATGTGTAGGACTCCAGAATAGCTGAAGCTGATTTTTGTGTCGGTAAGTACTGTGTACCATCAATATTTCATGACATAGTATGTCATTAAAAAAGTCAAGTATGGTATACCATAAAAATAAATTACATAGTATATTATGAAGAAATGTTGTACAAAAAATATTATTATAATACATCCTAAGAAATGTTAAGAATCTCTAAAATCAGTTCTCTTCTGTCTCCTTCCGATTAAAGTAAAGTTCTACATGCTTTTATTTTCCCTCACCTGGACCACTGTAATGAACTTTATGTTGGTATCAGTCACAATCTCTTAACCGACTGCAACTGGTGCACAACGCTGCTGCTGTCTTCACCAATGTTGCTCCCTAAGGTGCTGATCTACCAGTCACAGCTAATTGTCACAATCACAGCCACACAAATAGCCAATGCAAACAACAACACTCTGCAATCTGTCGCACAAAGTGAGCGAGGAGATGAGTTTGTCCCTGTCGTCTTTGTTTTGGGTTGAACTTGAGTTGCAACGTGTTTAATTGTGCTACAGGTGGATATGTTCTGATCCAGATGGTCCTGAAGAATATGTCAGAACAGGGGTGAGTGGGTTATTTGAAAGCCAGGAATGTATCCTTCAGAACTGGAATTCCGACCCAATGAGCTACAGACTAGCCTAGCATAAGACCCTGATACATTCAAATAACTCAATGATCACAATACATAGTGCCTTTTGTTTATCCGGCAACCATTTCTGCGGGCGCATCTGGTCATTTGGGCCCCGCGGTGCTACTGCAGCGAAGCCTTTGAAGCCGATAGATGGCAGAAGAAACAGCGCATGGTTTCATCTTGGCAGCTAATAAGTGTTTACTCAGTTTTTTTCTTCCCCAGCACAGTTAAATATCTCACCTTTCAGTTGAGTCAGCATTTTGTGATTTGTCAAAGAATTTGTACTTTCAAAATGTGCAAAAAATAAGTGTATTGTGGGAGCTGAACCTTGTGCAGCTGCAGTGGGTGAATCAGGCCGAAGCCTCTCAGAGAACAGAGCGTTCCAAGTTCACGGTGAATAGAAAGCAGCGGAGGGCATTCTTCACACAGCCATTCTGAACACATATTTAACTTCTTTGTCCGCGTGGGTCTTTAATCCCCCTTGGACTGAATATCAATTCACAAGCACCTCTTTCTAGTCAGGTTTGAGAGTAGCTGATGGTGAAATTGCTGCCTGTTCACTTAGCGCTTAATGGTGGTTTAGTGAGAGTCCTGCCCTTGTTGGGTTGTGTTTTATGGTGAAATATAAGTTGTGCAGGGAGACAAACGCCATCTGGGCTCTGTGCCAGGGGCTGGTGTTTCACACCGGGGATGTAATGAGAAAACTTGGGGGGGGGGGGGGCCCTGAGGTGAGGTGGTGGGAGGGTGCCCCTTCCATGGAGATGCAGCTGGGTCAAACAAGATTTCCATCAGCGGACATACAGAAGACGAGGTGTCCGTCTGACTGCCTCATTACTGGAAGCTCGGCAGCAGCCACCAAACTGCTGAGATGTGCTTCTTTGGGAGCATCAGCGAGAGCAACGCTAATCAACTTCTGGTGGTAATGAGTGATGTTGAGCATAAATCTTTTTCTCGTGGGATTGGCTGTGTTGTTGCTGTTGGCTCGGTTGCCTGGGAAATAAGCATGTCACTGCGGTCTGCTTGCGCTTTTTCCTCAAATCTATTATTTTTGAGTTAACTCCCCCCGCAGACCTGGGCATGCTTTCTGTCACTTGCTTTTGTTTCTGTTTAAACACATTTGTCTTGCCTTGTTGCCTTTCATGAGTCTGTCAGCTCAGCGTTGTCAGTGAGGTCACCTCATACTTGACCATCCCTCTCACCACTCCCTGTTCTCCATTGGTTCTGTCTAATCACAGACTCTGGAGTGTACAGAGCCACCATCTCTTTCCACAAACACCGTGTGGCTCCGCGTTCATTCAATCAGCTGGAAGGAACCCAGCATGTGTTTGCTGAGATAAGACTTCAACAGGATGAAGTGCTGGCAGTGTTGCCAACTTGGCGACTCTCTTGCTAGATTTAGTGACTTTTAAGACCCTCATAGCGACTTCATTTCTAAAATAGCGTCTAGCGACAAATTCAGCAACTTATTCAGATCATCAGGGAAAAAGCAATAAATATATTTCAATATGTTTAAATGTGATGCCTATCGAAGTAGAGTGACACTATCAGGACAAATACAAACTGCAACTGTGCTCTTATGTTTACAAAATAATTTCATTTATTAATGATTTATTTTATGAAAATCACCTTTAAATCAACTTCACATAGTGGCAGCTTTTGCATATTTTCTTTTTTTTTTTTGATGTGGTTTTATATCTGCAATAAAATGCATTGCTGCCTCTGGTTCATCCTCTGTAATAAGTTATTAAATAGTCCTGATGAGGTAACTCTTGGGTGCTATTGAATACTTCTTATTTAAGAAGTCCTGAACACAGACTGAAGGAAATGAAGCGGGAGCAATAAGCACTCCCATGAAAGCACTCCATACATTCAGCGTTCCCATTTAAGCAAAGTCACAATCAGCAAAAAGAGGGTCTTGGCTGCCAGTCAATGAAGAAGAGGACTGCTGCTTCTAATGCATGAAGAAACACTCAGTGAAACCCAAGGCCATAAATCATTACCTTAAGCCCTTCCAGCCCACAGTTTTCTTCTTTAATTTGCCCCCCCTCCCCCACCTCGTGGCACAGATCATGGAGGAACTCACTAAGAGCATTGTTCCTCCTGCCAGCTCACTTGGCATATCTACTTTTATTTAGAACCCCTTCGGCTGTTTGGCAGGAAGAGGGAGTAAGCGGTGTTGGAGGTATTTATGAGGTTGTCCTCAAAGAACCTTTCTTTATATCAACAGTTTGACATGTGACAGTAAACTTGATGTTGGCAGTAACTATGAAGAAGTTGTCTGCATGACTGATGTTGGTTGAGATAGCTGCCGAGCTAGCGTATTAATTATAGTAGCTTTCAAACAGACTGATTTCCATGAAAGACAATGTTTGGGAACTACATAAATGACCTGTGTGAGATTAATGATTACAATCCCCCAAAAGGTTTTACTTGCATCTAAATCCAATTTTTAAGCTGGTAATATGTATCAGCAGCAATTACATGGTTAAAGTCTCAAATGGAGCAGGACTAAAAGTATGTGCTGTTGGACCAGTCTCACCACATTCCTGTCCCTGGTTCGAATCCTTTTTATGTCAATTTCATTATGTTTTCGGGTCGTCCGTCCATCCGTCTCTCTCGTAAACGTGATATTTAGGTAATTTCTTCAGATTTGGCACAGGCATCCACCTGGACTCAAGGATGAACTGATTCGTTTTAGTGGTCAAAAGTCACTGTGACCTCACAAAACACGTTTTGGTTATAACTAAATGAAATGAATTTAGTAAATGAATTTACTAATTATGACAATCTCACACCAATGTGTTATAAATTAGGATAAAATGATGAAGTGATGACATTCTGGACAGACATGGATGTAAACTGCAATGAAGGCATACAACCGTGAAGCTGTAATTCTAGTTCAAATAGAATGTATTAAACATTTTGAAGCTGCATTGCAGAAAGCAGAACGTAAAACAAAAACAAGCATTTCATTTCATCAAGTTTAAAACATAATAACCTCATTGTACTCTTTAGTTCAATGAAAACAACATGAAATATTTAGCCAAAAGCATCAACTTCGGAATTCAATCTACTGTGGAAATTATACATTGTCAGTGATGACT
Source organism: Anarrhichthys ocellatus (assembly GCF_004355925.1). NCBI lineage: Eukaryota > Metazoa > Chordata > Actinopteri > Perciformes > Anarhichadidae > Anarrhichthys > Anarrhichthys ocellatus. Next base: position 904,657 of record NW_022280089.1, on the reverse strand, counting down.
TTGACAAAAATCTCAACTTCAAAACTGAAATTGGAGCTCGCTCTAACACTTGGCAGCTGTATGCCAAGAGTTCAGTTCAAACCTATCCGAAGTTGAGAACTTCACACTACCCTAGTGGCCAGCGTAGTCAGACCTGTCTGCATGGCCGTCTGTATCAGTATGGAAATGAGGCCGTTAAAACCTAATCGTTAGCCTCCCCATACTGCCGTCTGTCTACTTGGATACACTGGCAACCGGTGAGATGGAGCCACGAAAAATAACAGAATAAAGAAACATAGCAGTTAAGCCTCAGGATGGCAATCAGTGTGTGGCTTCAACCTTGAAAATGTAGCTTGACATACAGGGGGTCAGTGTATTTGATGAGAATGACTTTGTATATGTCAGAATAATAACTACCAGACACATAACAAACTCTCATAATCCAATGCGTTCCTTCAGTTAAAAGTAGTGGCAACTCTCTGCCCAGAGATGACCTTCAAACTGATTCAAACTGATGCAGCCTTTCCTCCTTTTCCTGCATACTTCTATGACAGGCCTGGCAGCAGCTAATGTAGCTTAGGTTTCCTTTATTTATAGTGAATTGAACTATAATGAGTGTATATCAAAGTACAATTATCCTTAATCTGCCTCGTTTGGTTCTAATTAACCACCTACCTAAGCAGGCTAACGCTATCCAGATAAATGTACCCACTGTTCTTTTATTTGGTTCAAATGAAACTACAATATTATTACATTTGTAGAACTGGGTCTGCACTGCATCAGAAGCCTTAAACCTTGTGACAGGTTAAGGTTACAGTCAGTTTAACACATTGTTATCGCTGCAGGGATGAAACCTACATTTTTGTACAGAATAACATAAATTGCCAGCAGAATTGCTGCCTCTCCCTCATTTAGAGCTGACGTTCCACTAAGCCAACAGAGGAGACCATTGGGTGAGTCCACTCAAGCAGCCGTTAGCAATTGAACCTAATTTCCGTCCTTCATTTCTCTGGCGTTCCCTGCTTCATTTTGAGCCTGTCAGTGGATTTCTCCCCGCTAAAAGAAGTGCTTTTGTTGAAGACTAACAGATGAAGTGCAGGGGCTTTCTCACTCCTGCTGATGAAAATGGTCATGTAATTATTCTGTTTAGTAATAATCTCAATTTCTCTTAAGGTTAGAGTAGCATTTAACTTCTTTATTCTAACTATAAAACAAGGATCTGTCTGTCTCTATTCCCTTTGCATATCTTGAGAACTGTCCATGTGATCTACCTCACACTTGTTGGGTGTATTGCTCCAGTGTTTTGCTTCAAAGTGGACTACTCTTCTTGGACACAGAAATCCATGTGATGATGACATTAATAACTAAAGGTCACGCTTAGTAAACAGTAATAACCCTATTCGACCAGTGACCATCCTCCATCGTTTTATAGAAAAGGATATCAAACTCGACACTCAAGTGCAATTTGGACACGTGACACGTTAAACAAGCACACCTGTGGGGCGGAGCCTCAGGGCTCTGCAGACAGCGGCTCATTGACTGCAGTTCACTTTGGCTGCTGGATGTACTGCTAAAGCTGGATTCTGCATAACGTTACAACCAAACTTTTCTTTGCTTCCATGGGGTCAACAAACACCAGCAAAGCTTCAGGAACAGCTCCACTCTGCAACTCAAACTGCTCTCACATCTCCGAAAACGATCGCTGCAAATTTGCAACAGTTCTTACCCTGCTTTGAGAAGATAGCTGCTTATCCAGGTCATCAGGGCCCTGTTCCTCGTACGTGGCTAACTGAGTTAGCGGATCATTTTCAGGATGAGATTACATAGATCAGGCTTTTCGGTTCCACGAAGCAAGTTTGGCAAAATCACCATAGCAACACATCCATAAGCTTGAACCTGCTCCAGCGCAGGCTAACTGAAGGTAGCTGGATAAGCTGTCACACCCCCGGAAAAAAATGGCAGATCCTGTCATATACGGTAGTCTAATGCGCTTGCGTATATACCGGGGGTTATACGGGAGTTCCGGAAATGCATGTAAAGTGAGACACACGGTGATCCATTAAAACCAGCTGAGCAAACTAAGAAGCCTCTATTGCATTAATGTACAGCTCCCTTCCTCAGAGATCCCACTGATGAAGGAGCGATATTAGTTAGATTAGCGTTTTATAGGGAGAGAGTTCTTCCACATCGCCAAGATCCGTTATCACATCATGATGACTTCCTATACGAGCGCCATCAATTCTGTCCACAAGGAATCATTTATTTACAGACCTTCTGGAGCCATACATTGAACACCACACACCGCAGCCGAGCATTGACTGTCTCAGACTGGATGCAGTCTTGCGCTTTGCGAGTGGTACATTTTTGTACAGTGTCGGCGATGCGGAGAACATCGGGAAAGCCGCTGCATGCCGTGCTGTTCGTAAAGTTTATTTGGCGCTTAATAAACTCATGGATGTGTTCAATACATTACCATGGCACATTGTATTGACTCACCATTCTGAATAATGTGTTTGTGCTTAGTTCGTACTTGCTCCCATGTCCTCTTGATGGCTGTGTTGCATACATGAGGGTTGAAAGCACTCATAATTATATGACAGTGTTATTAGTACACCAGCATCTCATTATTGTAGAAAATGATTAAGGTGGACTCATAAGAATAGAGAGAAACACACACTATTTATTTTTCACTGCTTCAATTGATTGGCTTTCTGATTATGAATGATACACACATACATACCGATCCGCCCATACACAGATTCACACACACAGATTCAAACTCCTAGTTCTATATGGTAATCTACACAGACATGTATATACACATATATAGTAGGCTACATGATACATAAGGGCATACAGTACATATATCCTCATTAATTCGTATCAATTAGATACTCCTTGGGCTTGTTTCTACTTATTCTGAAAGAGTTGAGATAATTATTTTCGCTGTATCTCATTGGATGATGCATTCCATTAAGCCTACTGCCAGCAGGCACATTTAAAGACATAATCTGATTGATTGGGGTGATGATGCATTAAAATGAGCCTATGCATTTTCCCAACACTAACGCATTTAACTTGTCTGTGATATTTTGCGTGCTTCTTGTCTAGCCCTCGCAGCGGTGGCAGTGTTAGATTGTGCCGTGATTATGGTCTTGAATTCCTCATATGCGTTCATGATCATCTCCTGCTCGTCAGCGGAGAAAAAAAGAGGCTCTTTCTTTGACATTGTACTGTTAGAAAATCATGGTTTCGGTGATCGACGCTTCCCCCTTTTGAAGTAGGACGGGCACGCGCAATTATCCTGATCCTGATCGTCTGGTTCGAATTAACGAGAGTGTTTGAGAGCGGATCAGCCTTGGAGAAACCGAGATAGCCTAATTTCAATCATCGGGTTAATTTAGGCTGGCTAATAAGACATTTGATCGACTTAGTTGAACCACGTAGCCTACGAGGAACGGGGCCCAGATGGAGAGTTGTAGGCTTGATTTTTTGCTGGTTTTACTTTTATCAGCTGTCCTTGGCTTTGTCCGTCTGAGTGCAGGGGTTGAGGAGGAGTTCTGCCTGTGTGGTAGTGCAGGCCAGCCAGTCGCATCACAAATCTCAGGGCGCTGGGCTCTGCCTGTTAGTCGTTCTCCCACATCCTGAGGGTATGATTTTCTCTTCGGCTTTGCACCGAGAGAGTTCCAGGGAGGACGACCATTTGAAGATTCATTATCTGCTCTCTGCTAGTTAGCTGTGTCTTCGCTTGCGTCTGTCCAGTGTTTTGAGTCCATGGTAAAGTGGTATCATTCCCACACAGTGCATTTACCTCCACGTTTACTTCTAGTCAGTGGATTTTTGTTTCCAAGACTGCAATCTTCTGCAGGAGTTTGTGGTAGTCGTCCGTGGAGAAGGGAGGCATCTTGCTGCTAACAACCCAAATAGGTCGACGACTTTCTGGATTTGTCTTCACTCAAACATTGAAGAGTGATATATGTGATATATCTGGCAAATTGAAGAAGAAAAACAAGAACATTAGCAATAAAATGTAAGCAGAGGCAAGCAGCAAAGTAGGAAGACCCAAAACGTGCAGGCTTGAGATGCATCGATGCTGCATGTAATGTTAATGAAGAATAAGACTAGAAGGAGAACAACAACCGTAAGGGTGATGACAAATACAAAAATATTGGCTAATTTATTTTATCATTATATCACTATGTGCAAATATAGAATTTTAAAGGATCCTGAATTTCTAATCTGTCAGGTTAGGTTTGGTTAAACTTGGCCTGTTGAGTTGATCCCAACAGCCACAGGACAAATAAGACTTTTTTAAATTAGGGACCATTGTACAATTGAAATCATAAGCATATGAATGAGACCAGATTTGTCCTTGATGCTAGCAGTGTAGTGAAGAGAGCACCGGCGTGATTAATAAAATGGATGATGGCTGAATTCCATTCAGCTGCTTCAGTTTCATGGATAGAAGGGAACCAGTTTCCTCGCTTCCTTGTGTAGTAGAGGGTGGAGGTGTGGTCAACGTATAACCATAACATGCTGGATTTTGATATTTAGTTATGTAGTTTAAAATGATTTCAAACATGAATACATGAACTACATTCTTGATATGGATCCCTTATCAGCAAAGGGAGACATTTCATTTGAAAAAAAGCTCTCTGGTGGACAAACTATGTAATGGTGACACTTCTAAATCAGCTCAAATCTGAATCTAGTTTGTCATTCCTGTACTTCAAATCCCTTTTTTCTTATTGGCCGTCATATACACCGATAACGATATACTGTATCTGCATTAAGCATTTATATAGCTAGCTTATGCAAGAAGCATCCTGTTGTGTGCCCTTAATTGCTTCCTCCTGCAAATTTTCTTTTTCTATCCCACTCGAGCCTCGCGGGCCCTTTTACGTTGCCAGATCCCGGAGCTTGAGCCTTGCATTCCATGCTTTAAACAGCTATGGTTGATAGGTTATGTCCCCTTCATGTATTTTCCCCACAAAAAGTCCTGTAGCATGCCGCTAACTCGTGCACATGCTGGTTAACCAGAAGATGTACTGTTGTGGTCACTGACCACAGCATTTGAGCTTTTCTTTTTTGCAAATCAGGTTGTGAAATGTTTACATGCTGAAAAATCCGTAATGCTTACGCTTAGTTTATGCTCGCCATAGTGAAGGGCGAGCAAAAGTCTTATGCTGCAGAAGTTACTCAAGGTGAGCGCGCTAGGAAATGACGTAATCATGGCACGTCTTCTGCAAAAGCTCCGCAATTAGTCGTGGCTCTTGGTCGTTCACCTCTGCGCGACTGAGGCTTTTCAGACGTGACCGTCACAAATAGTACTCTGAAAAAAGCAACATTAACATGTCAGAAGATTTTACAAGACTGTCATTTCATTTTGAAATGCTTTAGAAACAGGAGGTTCTAACAATTGTAATATTTTGCAGCCAAATCAAATGTTTACCAGATATTCAACCTTTGCTTCATTACAATACATTTAATACTTAACTTCTTTCCTTACAGGTCTCGTACAAAGGCAATAAAGTAGTCCATGAATATGACATGAGTTTACAGTTAATTACAATTCCTCCTTGGCATTTTGGAGGTCAGTTTATGGGGTTCTGCTGTTTACACTTGTGTTATTCTTCACAGTACCTTTTCTCTGGTGTTTTGGAGAATAATGCAATAAACAGCACGTTGAGCATAACCAACTTTGTGCTTGCAGCTCGCACGACCAACGCTTAAATGTGCCGCTAGTAGCTTTGATTAATAAGAGTTTTTTTATATTACATTTCCAAAAAGAAAATTTACCAGGCCAACATATTTCCAAAGAAGATTCCATTTGTAGTGAACACTCCTAAAGCCCTTTACTAGAAAAGACTGGAGAGCTTTGTCCTTGTTTAATATAGGAATGAGAACCTGACCATTCAGTCCGGGTTCCGTGGTTCATGGCCGTCACTTTGAGTTATAGGTGAAGAGAAGTGGCTGTCAGCCGCACAATGCTGCAAAAACACATGCTTTATGAATGAAATAACCCAGAGGAAGCAGCTTATGTCGGGACAGGATGAGGCCCAGGATGGCACCCTGTGCATTCCACCCTTCACCGGTGTGTACAAAGAGGGTTTCTAATTGAATTCTTATTACCGAGTCTGGGAGATGCACCAACAGACCTTTAAACAGAATGCAATAACTACTGTTAGATGTCAATGGCTTGATAATAATGATAGCAGAAACAGGAGACGAGGTTAGGTAGAATGCAAGGTTATTTACTGCGCACCAAGCAGTCAAAAACAGGAACTCAAAACAAATCCAACCGTGAGCGAGCAAAAATCAGAAAAAGGCAAAATCACAAAAAAAGGCAAAGTCACAAACCATGGAACGTAGAGAGACAACACGAGGGATAAACACTGGAGACACGATGAGCACACGGGGAGGCGCAACGCTGGAACATGAAGCACACAGGGGAACGAACAGACAACCAGAACAGGGAAAGCAGGGGAGTATATATGTGTGGGGTGATGAGTAGATTGCCGGCAGGTGAGTTGAATGAGTGCAGTGAGGGGTTGGCAGAGGAAAAAGCCAGAGGCAGGTGATTGAGCACAGGTGAAGTGAATGAAAGCAATCAGGAGACACTCAGACACAGAGACACATGGGGGAAGCCTAAACCGTGACAGTTTTAACGTAATAGTTCATGTACATAGTACGTTTTGCCATACACAGTACTAAAAGTTTTGACCACTGGACGAAAACAGTGATATTTCAGTAAAAAGTGATTATTAACTAACAATAACCCACCTGTGACTAATATCAGAGATCTCTCTTTTTAATTAAAATAAATAAATTGTATTAACTATTGCCCTGGGAGGGGTTGAAAACATTACTTTTTTTTTCTATACTTTAATACTCTATTTACATATCAAAATATGTAAATATATAAAACCTGGGTGTTATGTACCTATTTGAGTGTCAATTTGGGCAAAGCATTCCCTTTTATGTGGGATCTATAACCTCATTATACCCCTCTTCATGATAGCAGCACAGCTGGGTCCTGGATGCTTAATGTGTGTTCTTCCTGTCGGGGCTGCCATGGTAGCAGACATATGCTAAGTGATCTGGTCTTTTGGTTTGCCTGTGACTGTCCGATTATTGAGCTGTAGAAGTGAATGTGAGAGGGTGTTTTTGTTTTGTTTGTCACAGAATGCATGACATGACATGACATTAATGTTAAAATGCCTATATACTGTTATATTTTAAACTTAAAGTACATATGATGAAAAATTCTTCGGAGCTTGTGCACATACATTTGGATATGTGCAATTCCCACCAACCTACAAACTGTGAAATGAGCCAACACAGTCAGTTCTTTGTGGGCTGTCTAGACCAGAAAACATGTGATTTAACGAGCCAATCAGATGTGGTTTCCCTTCTTATGTCACATGAATGCTCATTAATTCAATTCAATTTATTTTGTATAACCCAAAATCATAAATTTGCCTCAGAGGGCTTTACAATCTGTACACATACGACCTATAAACCTGAGCCAGCCCTACCTATAAACCTGAGCCAGCCCTAACTATAAACCTGAGCCAGCCCTACCTATAAACCTGAGCCAGCCCTA